>NW_020961805.1:15837-17629 GCF_003031625.1 Empidonax traillii | reverse complement strand
GGATTGAAATAGAGCCTGGATGGTTTAGGCTTTGTTAACAGAAGTGTGACTTAACGAATATAAGGTGACTGAGAGGTTGCTTTGACAGAGGTGCACTTTGTAGGGTGTGCACCCTGTGCTCTCCCCACCAGGGCTTAATAAAGGTATTTTGGTTTACAGTCCATCTGTGAGTTGATTCCTTTGAATCAGTCCCCTTGGGGATTGGGGGATGTGTGTGTGGGGGTCTTGGGACTCCTGTGTCCCCTGTGGGGTCCAAGGGGATGTGTGGGGAGATGTGTAGAAGGTGAGCAGCCTGGGTGAAATTTGATCCAGTTTGAAGCAGCCTCTGTGTTTTTGCACAGCTTTGGTTGTGGAGGGCAGAAAGAATATCTATGACTTTTCTTTCTCTATTACTGGTACTGGTTGTCATCCAGGGCAGAGGAGGGGAGAGCTGTACTTTACTGAGCACTGAGCTATCTGGAGCAGAGGGAGGATTAGTGCTTTTTGCAATATCCTGATTTGCTTGGGTTGCTTTTGCAACTCTGAGTGAACTTCCATTCCTTGAGAGCTTTTATATCCGAATAGAATTATTAGGTTATTAGCTCTTAACAAAAAAGTGTTTGAAAACCAAACAATGCCAAATTCTTATTTCTTTTCTCTCTGTTTAGTGTTTATTTTTTGCAATTGATCTCCGCGAACCCTGGTAAGACAAAGGAGTTGCTGGTTTGGGATCAGAAGCAAACTTCCAAATATTTTACGTTCTCAGGTCATGCCAATTAACCTGGGAAGTTTGCAACCTGCTTTTCAACTACTGGTACTGAGCAATGAAAAGTAATATGCATTCCTGATTTCTTGAATTTAGGACTATTAAATGGCAGAGGAGGGGAGGCCCCAGGGCAGGTGGCAGGGTGTCACAGGGCCCTTTGTGACACGGTGGGCATCGCCGATGGGATGGAACAGGGCCCTTTGTGACACGGGATGATATAAGCACTGGTGTTGATGTGGCAACACCTCAGTGCTCCTCGGAGCGTGCGACGGGACAGACGGGACAGAGCGGTGCTGTGCGGAGTCCCCGCGTAGCCAACTCTTTCCTTGCTGACCGAAGCGTTTTTGGAGGTTTTTTGTTAGTGCGAGTGTCCTCGAGGCCAGACCGCGGGATTTGGTGACCCAGAGCTCTTGTGTGGTGTCCCCAATCCCTGCGGCAGGTGCCCTCGAGGCCGTGCTCTGGGACTTCGTGCCCCGGAGCTTTTTGCTGGCGTCTCCAATCCCTGCAGCAGGTGCCCTCGAGGCCCGACTGTAGGATGGCCGAGAGACGCTTCAGCCTGGCCAGGCTGCTCAGGAAGAAATCAAAGAAGGAAGGCCCTGGGGCTGCCCCAGCAGAGCAGCCTGAAGAGATGGAGCAGCCCCAGCCCCTGCAGGAAGGTGAGTGGCAAAGCTGGGCCACAGGGCTGGTGGCTGCAGCCAGATGGGCATCATCCCATCCCATCCTATTCCATCCTCTGTGGACATGGCCAGGGATAGGGAAGGGGGAAGAGGGCCCGTGGTTGATCCCCCGGCAGCTCCATGCACTGGGCATCCCGGGGCTGGCCCTGCCTGTGGAGCGCAGGGCTGGGCTGTGTTCTCTGGGCTGTCCCGCAGCCCCTCAGCTCTGACAGAGCTTGTTCTTTGCCAGATCCAGGCCAGGACCGGACACAAGAACAGGACCGTGCCCGTGGCCGCTTCCGCAGGGCAGCACAGGTACCTGCAGTGTGTCACAGGGCCCTTTGTGACACAGTGGGTGTCACCCATGGGATGGACTGGGGCAGGGTGTCAC
>NW_020961805.1:8550-9736 GCF_003031625.1 Empidonax traillii | reverse complement strand
AGCCAGGGATGGCTGAGCAGAGTGGAAAAGGCTGGCAGAGGCGGGGGCACAGGAGGAGCCGCCTCCCAGAGTGCATGTGTCCCCTCCTGAGCTGGTGGGGAAAGACCAGGCCTCTGTGAGTCCATCCCAGCAGAGGTTTTACCCACCCAGCTCAGGTCGATGGTGCCTTTTTCCCCCTGCCAGGGAGATGCGCCGTGTCTCCAGCCCCTTGTGTTCCCAGATCACACTCCACCTGCTGGAGCTGCTGAGCAGGGAAGAGCCGTGCTGGGACCTCCCTGCCATGGCCTTCCTTGTGGAGGTGAGCCTGATGGCAGCGCTGCCTCGCCCAGCTGCCTCCACCTCTCTGCCCACCCTCTTGGAGGGCCCAGCCCTGTCAGGGTCCGGGCTCCTGCTGGCTGGGCACCCCCTCACTGCTGGGTGCCTTTCAGGTCCTGGACTGCCTGGACACAGGAGAATGCGGTGACAGGGTGCTGGAGATCGTTTCAAGGCACCTGGGGAGCACAAACAAGAAGTGGCGTCAACTGGCACTCCGAGTCCTCACAGCACTCATCCAAGATCCCCTGATGGTGAGCAGGGGGCAGGGGCTGAAGCCGTGTGGGCAGCGTGGGGCTGGGCAAGGCAGTCCCTTGGGCTGGGCTGGGCTTTGGGAGCTGTGGCAGCTGCTCCCAGCTCTGCTGCCTCCCTGTTCAGCTGCCCCAGTCCCTCAGGTCAGGCCTTTGGCCTCCAGGCCTGCAACAGCACCTGGGGCTGCCCCGCCCAAGCGGGGTTGGCTCTGCAGCCGTTCCTGGCTTCACAGCACAGCCTTGTGTTCCTCCCAGGACAAGAACATCTGGAGCCTGGACAAAAGCCTCGTGCAGCTCCTGGGGGATGAAGACAGAGACGTGGTTTGGATGACCCTCTCTGTGCTGAAGAACATGCTCTGGAGCAGTGTCTGGACACAGCTCCACAAGAGGGTCCACAGCAAAGACCCCCTGCTATCCATCCCCATTGGCCTGCAGTTGGCTGAGGCGCTCCGGCCACTGTTTGACCACGTAAGGCTCTGTTCCCCCTGCCCGGGCTCTGGGCACTGCTGGGCAACTTTGTGCCCTGTGGATTTTCACACCTGTGCCCAGTGGGGCCTGGAGAAGCTGGTGCTGAGGTCTTTTCCTCTTGCTTTCCACCAGGACGACAGCAGTGTGCGGGAGGG
>NW_020961805.1:0-5855 GCF_003031625.1 Empidonax traillii | reverse complement strand
GGTTCCAGCAGCTCCAAGACCAGCTCTGCAGGGCATGGAATACGCACCCTTCTCGGTGAGGCTGTGCGTGCCTGTGCTGCTGGAGCTGTGTGGAGGCTTGATCCAGGCAGCTCTGTCTGTTGGGGCCACCTGAGTCAGTCCTTTGGGCTCTGCTGCAAAGATGGCCCAGTTCACAAGCCCAGAGTTCCTGCTTGAAGATCTGACTTTGGGCTTGCTGGAGCCCATTCCCTGTGGAGGATCCTGACCAGCCCGACCACACAAAGGGTTACTGAAGCAGTGTGAGAGAACGGAAAAGAACAAAGCGGAAGATTGGAGGTGGTGACCACAGTCCCTGGACCCATATGGTGTGATCTTCGCCTGACCCAGAGCAAGAAGACTGAAGAAAGGAAGAACACATGATGGAAGCCTATGGGTGTAAAGATGGACAGAAATTTGTATCCTATAATGGGAGAGGCCAAGCCGAGCTTGTTGATCAGTTGAAGACGCTTGGCTCGCTAGAACTAGTTCCTCTGTAAATAGAGGCTTGAAACAAATAATAAATGATTCTCTTGCTGACCAGCAACAGAAAGCTCTTGCTGTCCAGTTAGTGCCGAGAGTGGTGCACCAACTGTGCTTGAGAGATGGAGGGTAAGGGCTTCCTTTCCTGGGTGGAACGGCAGTCGCTGGACTGCGGGTGCGCGGCGCTGAATTTGGCCATCTGGCTGCCAAAATTCAAGAGGGAGGAAGATTCCTCCTGGACAAACTCTTCCTGCTCAGAAAGCTCTTGCTGTCCATTGGGATTGGGGAAAGTGAAGGGGATAGGGAGGACTCTGGGATCCAAACCTCTTCTGTGTCTCTGAGGAAGGTGCCACCCCACTGAAGGAGCAGCCCAGACAATGCTGGCAGCAGACACCTTCTGCCAGTTGCTGCTCTCACATGGACACGGCACACGTGTTCCCACGGGTCCAGAACACTTGATCCAAGAGCAATGTGGGGCCATGCACTGCTAGGGAATGGGCTCCAGCAAGCCCAAAGTAGCATCCTCTAGCAGCAAAACCTGAGCTTGTGAGCTGGGACATCTTTGCAGCAGACCACAAAGGAATGACTTCCCTCCATCCTGGAAGCTGAACCATACAATGCCCTGCTTCAGCTTCTGCTGCTTCTCCCCTCCATTCCAGAAAGGCCTGGATTTAGAGTTCAGAAGCCCATGCATGTGTTTTTGAGGTGCCTGCATGGAGGAGAGGTTCAGCAGCTGCACCCCAAGGCTCATGTCCCATCCCAGTCTCTAAGGATGGCAGCAGTGCCACCGCTGTGGGACACCTGAGTGTGGCAGCTGAGTCTGCCCTCAGGCACGGCCATGGCAGTCAGTCAGGGTGACAGGCTGCCCCTGAAGCTACCAAGTGCTGCAGTGAGGCTGGGGTTCTTGTCATCTGCCATGCCTTGAAAGGCTGGAACAGAGAGGAACAGAGCCAAGGTCAGAGTCCAGGTGTGTGGGGACCTGAGGAGGTGGTCACCAATGCCCCTTGTGCCCCTGAAATCTCTCTCTGCTCTGTGCACACAGGGAGCAGAACCCTCCAGAGTTGGGGCAGGATTGCAGCCCCCTGCCCACGGTCTGTGCTCCTCCTGCCAGCCCCTGTTGACAGCCACACACTACAAGTCTACTGTTATTATTTCACGGGCTTTGCTGCCATCCAGCATCCTTTTGTGACAATTGCAGTCTCAAAAACACTTTAGCATTTGGGTTTTAGGGTTTTTTTCAGGCAAGCAATAGTTGTAGAGCATTGATCCCAGGCAGGCCTCTCAGGTAAACCAAGGACAAATATTCAACATTATTAACAACTTCTTCTAGAGTGGCTTTGCTTTTCCACTGCAGTGTAAAATATTCCTGCCCAGAAGGACTGTTTCAAAGCATTGAGACTGTTCCTGACAGATGTGAACAGACCTTTTGGTGTCTCCTTGCAGCGAGCATTTGGTGACTGGCAAGTGTTTTGAACTTCTCTTTTTTAGGAATAACACACGGTATCTCTGGAAAAGAATCCCTCCTGCCATCAGATCTGTAAGTCCTGGATTTCCAGCTGTGGCCACTGTAGAGAAGACATTCTTCTGGATGAACACTTGGAAGGGCTTTTTGTCACAAGAGGCAAATACTGAACTTGGTGCAGTTTGGTCAGTGGGGCAGAGGATATGGCAGAGAGACTTGGAAGCACTCCGAGGTCCAAAGTGACCTTGTGTGGGCAGCAGGGCATTGCCTGAAGTGATTCCTGTGTGCTCAGACAGTAATTAGGAGAAATCAGAACTGTTGCCAAATTTGTGTAGGTTTTCCTGAAGGAATTTCAGGTGTCAGATGTAAATAAAAACCTCATGACAGAACCTTGTAAAAACAAAGCAAGTTGTTTTTAGTCGGGTTGTGCCTGTGATTGTATATTCTTTCATACTGGAATTTCATAAACCACGTGGTTTGTTCTGTAACAGCAAAGCAGACCATTGGTTACCCAGTTTTATCAGACTTCTGAGCAGTAATTTAGGGAACTGGGCTTGGCATTTCAGAACCTTGGGACACTCATAAAAAGGTCTTATCTGTTACCTGTGACTTGAGACAAACATTTTGGAGACTGTGAAGTGGTAACATGCAAATTCTTGCTACCAGAGGGCAGCACAGACTGCTAAGAAGCCTTCTGAGGTTATTTTGCAATAACAAATTCTCTGTAGCTTTAGAAACAACTGATTTTTAGATGCCATTTGTAGTTTAACTCAATGTTTTTGTCGGTTCTTTTTCCTGCTTCTGACCTGTTTGACACACAAGTGGAGAATGCCATCAGATCAGGGTTTCCTGAAGTGGTTTACACACTGGTGGGAGTGCCCAAGACGCTGCATTTGGAGGTCAGTGTGGTCTCTGAGGGCTTTGGTCCTGGCAGAGCAAGTTGTTGTCTCTGGCTGCTGATTGGGATGGGTACTGAGATCAGGAAGATCTGAGTGATGATTAATAAAAATGTGTATATGGATTCTGAGACTGTTATAAAGAGAAGGGATGGGGCAGTGAATAGAAATCATGTCTTTGTTCTGGATAATGGTTGCATTAATGTAAATTATTTGCCACTAGTTATTGCTTATTCTTCCCTTCTATATGTCAAAGCAGTTCCATGGTGGGGGAAAGGTGCAGCTAATTCGTGTGCTCCTGCTTTCCTGATGTTATTTGTTGAACTGCAAATGTAAATATAAGCGTGTTAGTAAGAAATCTCTGTTGGAGTTCTGGCACACAGGCAGTGAGCCGAGGTGCTTTCCTGCTGGCCTGAATGTGCCTCTTTATTTTGCATTTCTAGCAACCACATAAGGAAACGGTTCTTACAAATGCCCAAATGCCCTTCCAGGTGGGGAAGAGGACTTTGCAGCTCGCACGGGGATGCCTCAAAAGCCGGGTAGGGGGAGCTGTTATTTCATGAAACACCGAGGGAGCCTTTTCGAGGAACTGGGTGTTAGTTTTTCATTAAAGCTGCACAGAATTCTGTTAGGGATGTTTTGGAGGCAAGCGCTGCTTATAAACATGGGACAGCTATAAAAGGTAAAGGAAGCACAAAGTAGTGGGTTTGGTTTGGACTTTGGAGTGGTTTGGATTAAACCTCACGTGAACTCTTTTTAAACAAAAGCTGCAAGGAGATGCTGTGATTGCTCTGCTCCTCTGCTGCTGGCTCTGACCCAGTGGCACACAAGCTGGAAGACCTGCAATGACATGTCTAATTAATCTAAGAAAGATGAGTAAAAAAATAGAGCATTCTAAACCTGAGAATTCTTTCAGGAGAATGAGAGCATCTTTGGGCAGGGATTTAGTGAATCCTTGTCTTCTGAGGAGCTCCAGTGGTTGGTATAATTTCCTTTGCTTTTAAACTTTATTCTGCTGGATCTTTTCTTCACTGTCATGGTGTTGATAACAGAAGCAGAAATACTTGTTTTTTTGGGTTTTTTTTCTTGCTAAAGCTGTGTCTGGCTGAGGCAAAAATAAATATTGAGCTATGAAAGCAGGATGGAGTGAGTGGTGTTAAGCTCTGTGTAGCTCTGGAAGAAGGAGCCAAATTCCAGCATGTCTGAAAGGGCCAGATCTGTTAGGCTAAGAATTGGAAGAGGTGCTCATCATCTCATGGAATCACAGCCTGGTGTGGGTCAGAAGGGACCACAAAGATCATCTGGACTCTGGCATCCAAATTCACGGCAAAGAGCAGGTCCAGAAGCACCTCCTCACCCTCCTGGACATTGTGAGTGTCTTCCATGGCACCACCCAGCCTGTTTGGGAATGGGAATGGCTGCTGGGAGCTCTGGCAGGAACACCTGGAGACCAGGTAAAAAGAGCCATGGGATTGTTTGGGCTGCTGCTGGATCTGGTTTTTTTTCAATGTCCCTCTGACTGATCTGTGTCACAGTGGGTTTCTAGGGCACATTTGAGGGTAATTCCAAGAATTGGGAAATAGTGGGAAAACAGTGGTATGACATGTGAACTTGATCCACTTCTAGTAATTCCAACCTTCTCCTGCATCACAGTTCTGGGGGAAACCTGGTTAAAGAGTGAGGATGCAGAGGAATAAGTGATCTAACCCCCCCCCTGGCTCTCTGTCAGAACAAACTTGGTCATTCCAGTGGATCTCTCTTTGAAACTGTGGGATCATAGGGTTTTCCAGGAAACAATAACAAGGGCTGAGGTGAGCTCATAGGCTCCCAATTTTAATGATTTGATGGACATAGGAATGATCCTTGGATGTTTTACACTCCCCTTTTCATTTCTGAAACAATTTTAAAACGATTCCTTTAACAAACCATCTAAATCTGAGAATTTAGAATTTAGAATTACCTCCCTGCCAGGTACGTTGTTATTGCATCACGTCACCATAACCAGTCCTCCCAGTGCTCAGGCATGGGCCAGAGCAGCCCTGCAGACATCCCTGCTGCCTGCTGCGAGCTGCAGGTCTCAGCAGGGAGCTCGTTCCCTCCCATGCATCGGCTTTTCCTTCAGCCCACGAGCATCTGATGCGATCCAGGGGCTTGCAGAGCAGAGAGCTGGCAAAACTCAGCGAGCAGATGTTTTCTGAGGAGGCCCGTGCTCCTCTGTGGCCCAGGGAGGAGGATGTCAGTGGCAGCCCCGCTCACGGACGGAGATCAGTGCAGAGAGAACACGCTGCTGTCAGCAGGAGCCACGTACACGCTGTGCTCTGTGCATCACTGCACGTTCCTGCTCCACCGAAGCCTCCCTGCTGCAGAGCAGAGGGGCAGGTCAAATGACTAAAATTCATCCTGTGCAGCCACAAAAACCCTTTGGTGTCAGCTCAGCAGCGGGTTGCTCTCTGCCTCTTCAGCAGGGGGCACCAGCTGGGATTTTCATGGCCATGAAGTGCCCGAAAGGCTTGGGAGGTGAAGAGGGAGCTCTGCAAGGCACCTGATTTCATCACGGCCCAAAGACTGGACCATGAGCAAGGCCCCCTCCTTGGTCTGGGCATTATGTGAACTCCCTGACAGAGCTCACCTTCTAGGGTGTGGACCAAAACTGGGGGGGGAAAGGGAAATTTGGAAAAACTGATGGACTGCCTAGGCCCTCGTTGCTGCAGCCTGGGCTGTGCCTTTGAAGGGTGCAGCCTTTTCCAAGGTGGATAAACCTTCCCTAAGAGTCACAAAAGGACCACGTTCACCCAATACACAGCATAGTAATTTTCTGGCTGGTGGTCAACTCGCCTTGAACCAGCACAATTTTGGATAGGCACCCAAAATAAGCACCTTAAATATTTAGAAAAGAACAGTAAGTCTGATGCATTGAGGAATCAAAGCTGCTGGGCCAGAGGACAAAGAACAAAGCTCCCAAAGAATTAGATTGCTCTGAAGACAGGGAGGAAGCCCAA
>NW_020961804.1:3644-5868 GCF_003031625.1 Empidonax traillii | reverse complement strand
AAGGGGTGTGTCAGGGGGCAGAATGGGGCAGAACCAGGGCTGCATAAACCTGGGATTGGATGGACCTTATTATAAAATCCTAGAACCCCTGTCTGGGGGGGCACACATGGTATGTGTTCCTCTAGGCCTAACAACTCATTAAAGGACCAGGTCTCTTTATCTTATCTCCTACCTAAATTGGCCTGGAGTCTTTTTCTCCCTGGTCTCTTAAGGTAACAACACCCACACCCAGGCAGAGATGTGTGGACACATCAAGATCTGGGTGTGTAAAGGTCCCTCTCCAAAATTCTCCTGGTTGTCAGTGAAACCCTCCCACACATCCCTTTGTGTTTCCCAACAGACAATGTTCCACCAGGCCCTGCAGTGTCCCAATGGCCCCTTCATTCCATGAGTTCCCACAGTGTCCCAGTGACCCCTTGATGCCACGAGTTTCTGTGCTTTCCATGTGACCGCTCTGCTCTGCCCTGGGGTGGCCTCACCTCAACATTGGGGCAGTTTGGGGGGACACAATGGAAGGGAGAGATTGAGCCATTGGAGAGTGTCCAAAGGAGGGCACAAAGATGGGGAAGGGCCTGGATTTGAAGGTGTGTGAGGACACTGAGGGCACTTGGTGTGTTCAGCTGGAGAAGGGGACACTGAGGGGAGACCTCACTGAAGTCACAGCATCCTGGGCAGGGGCAGAGGAGGAGCAGGCCCTGAGCTCTGCTCTGGGGGGACCAGGGACAGCACTGAGGGAATGGCTGGAGTTGTGTCAGGGCAGGGTTAGGCTGGATCTTGGGAAAAGGTTCTTCCCCCAGAGGGTGGTTGGGCACTGAACAGGCTCCCCAGGGCAGTGGGCACAGCACAAAGGCTGACAGGGCTCAAGGAGTGTTTGGATGATCCTCTCAGACTCATAGTGTGAGGCTTGGGGATGGTCCTGTGCAGGGCTAAGGGTTGAACTGGATGATCTTTGTAGGTCCCTTCCAACTCAGCATATTCTCTCATTCAGGGTTTGTTTTTGTTTGGTTTGATTGTGTTTGGTCTTTTTGCCCCCCTTTTGAATTGCCTTTCCTCTGACCCATGAGTTTTTTCTTCACTGTCTTGTGCCTTGGTGGGCACCTGATGGTAAGAGCAGTTTATCCAGCTCAGTCACCTTAAGCAGATTTTTTGTACAATCACCATTACCTAGATGAGATTTCTCAGACTCGCTGCAACTTGGCATCATCCCCAAAGGAGTGGAAAGTGCATTTCATCCCATCAGTCAGAGACACAATAGAAACATTCCATAGGAATGGTCAAGGGCTGGTCCCTGAGGGATGTACCTGGGATTTGCTCCCAAGAGGAATTTGTGCCGTGACTTTTGACCCTTATCAGTCCTTCAACTTCCGACCCACCCCGATTCCAACTCTCACCTGTCTGGCTCTAAGGAGACCGCAGCAGACCATGTCAAAGGCCCTGATGAAGTCTGGGCACACAACATCCCCTTCTTCTCCCTCCCACGGGGGTTCTGCAATCCCTGCCTTGTCCTTCCCATGCCTGGCAGTGGCTGCAGGAGGACTTGCCATGTGCCCTTCCCTGCTGAGCCTGAGCAGTCTGGAACTCTGCCAAGCCTCCTCGCTGCCCTGTTTGCAGATTGGTGCAATGTCTGCCTTTGCCAAGGTCCCAGGAATCTCTGGGATGGCTCTGGCCTTTGCAAGGGTTTGGGAGAGGTGTCCCAGTGACACTGGCCAGCCTTCTCAACATCCCTGACACCAAAACCTTTTCTATTATCCCACAGTTCCAGATTAGTGCTCAGGACACAACACGCATCCTTTTGATTCTCAAGGAGAAAAGAAGTGATTTCATTCTAGAGGTGGAGCAGCCCAGTCTGCTCTGGCCCCACAGCAGTGCCCACCCCAGGGAGCTGCAGAGCTCTGGGCACTCCCCTCACAGCCCCAGCCCCTCTGAAGGGCACAGCAGCTCCTGGGCACAGACAGGAGTCTCAGCATCCCCATCAGCTCAGGGGATGGACACTCAGCATGGCAGCAGCAAATGGAGCTCAGGGAAAGTGAGAAGATGCAGAAAGAGCTTTCTCTGTGCCAGGGATTCCTCTGGGCAGGCACAGAAATGCTGCCTTGCTCTTCTGCAGGCACATCCCTTTGCCCAGGGCAGTGTGTCCAGGCTGCCTTGGCCACTTGCAGATCCCAGCCTGGGATCCCTGCAGGGCCCTGAGCTGGAGGGGCTGCTCTGCAGAGGGAGGGGCTGT
>NW_020961804.1:0-1416 GCF_003031625.1 Empidonax traillii | reverse complement strand
GGAAGAAGTCCCTGGGGGTGTGCAGGTGCTGGTCGCAGGCTACGGCGCTGAGGATGAGGCCGTTGCCCAGGAGGGCAGCCAGGGAGATGCCCAGGAAGAGCCAGAAGTGCAGCAGCTGCAGCTCCCGCCTGTCTGAGAATGCCAGCAGCAGGAACTGGGCCATGGAGCTGCTGTTGGACATTGGTTCTTTCTTAGTACAGGATCTGTTCACAAAAGGAAAAGAAAACAAACAGCTAAGACAGACCTCCGGGAAAAAGCAACTCCATTTCAAAAGGAAATCAATTTGTCAAATGTCACCAAATGTACACCAAGGATGCAGTTTTTCTCTGCTGCAGTGCAACATGCAACTTTTTTGGTAGAGCTCTCACACACACAAGGAATGTCAGATGTAATAGATCTTGAAAACAAAAGTTCCATCTCTTCCCCCGTGACTCAGAAGAGCTGGGGCTGCAGAGCAGAAGCTCAGTCTGAGCTTAGAATAACTGTACCCGTGTTTTCTATTTTAACCATCACAGCTGGGGAAGGTTCTTTTCCAGTGCAGGAATCCTCATTTCTATGGCCCAGCACTCAGTGCCCAGCAGAGCTGCAGGGAAGGGCCCCCAGAGCTGCCTGAACGCCCCCTCCCCCAGACCTTGGATACACTTGCCCCCCACTCCCTGCCCAAGGCTCTGCTGCCTGGAGCTGTCCCTGCCAGCAGCTGCTTCCCTGGGCCCAGGGCTGGGCCCTGCAAGTGCTGCCAGAGCCCATCCCAGCCCTGGGGGCTCAGCTCTGCCCTGTAGAGCCCTCCCAGCAGCACAGGGCACTGCCCAGGGGCAGCTCTGCCTGGGCAGGCTCTGATGGCAAAGTCACAGCAACCCTGGGGAGGCTGGAAAAGTAACACTAGTGCTGTCTCTGAGACATTTTTGATGTCTGATACTCTCAGGTTCAATTCCCTCTAATCTAACAGAGTTTCTTCCTATGCTCAGAGATTAATTTCTATGTTGAAGTGAGCACCCAGACAACCCAGGGTGTAACACTGAAAGAACTGGTTCATTCTCTTCAAGGTATCCCCTGTGTGCCTGTGCCTGTTGCAAACACCTTCTGGGAAATTACTGCTCTGACCAGCCCCCATCCTTGCAGCACACTTTGGAGATCAGAAGGACTCTGCCCTGCTCTGCCCTACCAGTAACTGCTCCTTGCCCACAGCCCTTCTCCACCAGCCCCTGAGAGCTGCCCCTGGCAGCAGGGAATGGCAGGGAAATGCCCCAGTGCTGCTGCCAAGGGAGGAGGGACAGGCAGAGGCAGCTGGAAATGAGGGCCTTGTCCTTGCCTGGGCTCTGGCTGCTGCAGGGCAATGCCCAGCCCAGCCCCCGTGGGCCTGAGGGCAGAGGCTCTGCTTGGGCTGGCAAAGGAGCCCAGGCAGGAGCTGCTCAGGGA
>NW_020961803.1:3850-5869 GCF_003031625.1 Empidonax traillii | reverse complement strand
AGCTCCTTCCCACAGAACACCGCCGTGGGATCCTCCACCTCCGCTGCTGTTGGCAGCATCCTCAGCTGTGACGGAGTGCCCATCAACTCCGGGGGCTTTGACCTCTCCTGCATCACCAGCTGCTACCCTTGCAGATGTGGGCCCTGCTAAAGGCCCTGCAAACATCCTGGGGCAACAACCTGCAAGACCTGTGATCGTGTTGCTGGACTGAAAACACAACTTTGGGACACGGCATTTAGACTTTCTGCCACTTCTTTCCTTCTTCTCCTCTCTTCTCTCTCTTCCCTTCCCGTCCTGTCACCACCACCCAATGCCACCCTCCTGGGCACCTTTTGGCCTCCCTCCCTCTGCAGTGCAGGCAGAGGGACACCCCCACTGCATGTCAGTGGCTGCTGCTGGTGCCCTCTGTGAGCCACCTCCTTTGCTTCTTTAGACTCAATAAAGTTGTTCTGCATCTAATTTTGGGCCTCTGAGTCCTCTTTCCTTTCTGTGGCAACTCTTCCATTGAGCTCTGGGAAGAAGGTGGAGGAAGGAGAGGGTGGGATTCCCTGCAGTGGATTTTTCTTTGTGTCCTTTCTCTTGGAGCTCACAAACACGTCTCCAAGTTGGAGGGTGGTGAGGCACTGCAAAAAGCTTCCCAGAATTGTTGTGAATGTTTTAGCCTTGGAACTATTCAAGGTGAGATTTGACAGGGCTTTGTGTAAACTGGTTTCATGGGCGGCATTTCTGCCAAGCTCTTGGGGAGTAGGATGTGTGGAAGTAAATGGTCACCAAGTTCCCTCCCAACCCAAATAAATTCTGATGGAACAGCTTTTCACAGAGCCATCATCACCTATATGACGAGTGTGCTGAGTGTTGGGCAGCGCTGAGTCCCTTTTGGAGACAGCTGGAACTGAGTCTCTCAGACGAGCAGGCGCCACTGGACTGTTCTGACAGAGCCCATCCCAGCAGCCTTTTCCCCCAGCTCCCAAACCTTGCACATTTACACAATACAGGGTGTCCAACACAGAGTGAAGCACAACTCGATGAATAAGAATTTCAATCACAAAGCACCAGTGCAGGCATCAGACAGGGATGGATGGAAATTGGAATAACCTAAGATGTGATATTACTGCTCCCTCAGCAAAGAGGGAATCTGCCTGGCCTCCCTCTTGATGGATGAGATGAGTTTGTGTAATTTGGCCCTGAATCACGTCCCTGCCTGCCTAGACACAGTTGCTGCCAACTCTGATTCAGCTTTTCGGGGGCTATGGCAATCCTGGTGCTCAAACACCAAAAAGAGTTCACAGGTTTTTGACTGTCCCAGTGCCACCCAGAATGTCTGTCCTACATCTCCCAGCAGAGCCACATCTGGGCCCTGATCCCTTCAGTTCCACACACACTTGGCACAGGCTCTCAGCAGCATTCCATCCGCAGGGAATTGATTCAGGGATCAGGGCCTGCTCAGGGGACAGGAGTTCTTGGCTTTCCCCCTGAACAGAAAGCAACAAGTGGAGGGTGCAGGAGGCAGAGGCTGCATTCCAGTTGTCTGGACACTTCTGTGCAGGGTGAAGGGCATCGCAGTTCAGCTGTAGATTGGCTCCTTCTGGTGGGGCAACCACTGCTCTGTGGTGCTCAAGGAACAGCCAGGGCAGAGCCAGGGCTGGAACCTTCCAGTGCCCTCCTGATGGGGATCACACACACGACTGACACACGAGTGCTCGGGAATGTCTGCCTGCAAAAATCTGGACAGGCACAGCAGGACAGAAAAAACTAAAAATGGGGGAACTGTTCTTAGGTCATGTTAGGAACACCTCTGACCGAATGAGATGAGAGTACCCTAGTGTGGCGTGATGGATAGGTTTAAATTTAGAGGAGGCTAAAAATTTCAGGGCAAATTGCAGTATCCACCCCCTGGAGGAAATGTGGCCACCATGCTCTCCATACAACAGAATCATCTGCTCAGAGGAAGGGAATGGAGAGTGGAGCAAAGTGGAGACTACTTGGCCCCCTGCATTCTAATCCCAGTGGAAAGGGGGG
>NW_020961803.1:0-1264 GCF_003031625.1 Empidonax traillii | reverse complement strand
AGCACATCCTAGAGGGATCTTTTGCCCTTTCTGCCACTGCCAGGCAGGCAGATGGACACCCTGCAGGAGCTCCACTGTATCTTAGTGGCTGCTTCTCATACTCTCTGTTAGATAACTTCTTTTCTTCTTTGGACTCATTAAAGTTGTTGTGCATCCAAGCCTGAGCCTCTGAATCCTTCTCTTTTCTGTATGAAGTCCTTATGTCTGGTTGGTGTCCAAGGTGAAGAAGCAGTGGCTGAGAGTCCGTCTAGGGGATTTTCCATTCTCCCCTCCCCCCTGGAGTTTAAAAAGACATTCTAGGCTACTCGGTAGCCAAAGGTCATCAGTGAGAGCCCAGCTCAGTGTGTGGAAGGAGTGGTGAAGAGAAGAAACAATGTTTTTTTCCCAGTAACCTCATCTCTTCTTTCTTCCTTCCGTGAAGTTCATGCCCATCCCACAGGAGCAGAGGCAGATGAGATATGCACCTACTACTGTCCCTCAGCACAGGCAGGCAAAGCCTCTGGGCAGACATGCAGGGCTGAGATAATCCCACCTTGGGACTGGGATCAGCCACGCTCAGGCTATGCAGTGGAAAATGACTTTGGGCTGAGTTTGTGCAAATGACTTCTGGCTTCACTATTAATTGAAAAGACTCCCCCATCTATGGATGTCTGTCCATCAGTGTCTTCCTGACTGAAACCTTTGACCAAAGCAGTGCCCAAGAGCAGCAGCCTAAGGAAGACAGACCCTGGGGAACAAAAGTGGTCTCTCATGGACAGCCCACACATCCGAGGGTGGTAGAATGGTTTGGAATAGAATGGATCATGTTTATCATCTAATCCCACCCTCCTGCCAAGGGCATGGACACTTTTCACTAGAGCAGGCTGCTCCAAGCCCCATCCAACCTGCTCGGGACACCTGAATGGATGGAGCATCCCTAAGCTCTCCATACAACCTGTGCCAGTGCCTCCCCACCCTTATAGGGAAGAATTTCTTCCTTAGATTTCATCTAAACTTGCCATCTATCAGTTTAAGCCCATTCCCCTGTGTCCCACCACTACAGGCCCTTCTGCATAGCCCTGCCCTTCAGTGTTCCCAGGTGGTTCCCATTAGAGTGCAAGGTCTGTTGGAGGACAGATCTGCCATGGCCAGAGACTCTTGGAAGACCGGGCAGACCCTGGCCAGGAAGTGAGAAGCACTGGGGTGTGAACAGAGCTGGGGCTGGCCCTGCCTCAGAGCACTGGGTGAGCCAGGGCAGAGGAGCACGAGCAGGGTCATTCTCAGT
>NW_020961802.1:2800-5872 GCF_003031625.1 Empidonax traillii | reverse complement strand
TGAACCTAAAAATGATAAAAGTGTTAACTCCCAATTTCTAAGCACCGTGACAACCTACAACAGTGCTCACCCTACCAAAGTCCCCAGGAAGTAGCAAAATGCTATTTGCTTCCATTTTAAAGACGTGGAACCAAGGCACACAGCAAGATTAAGTGATTTGCCAAGCCGGGATGGATGTTCCCAGCCAGACAAGAGGGCTCCCTTGCTGCCCTGAAGCTAGCCTTGTTGCCACAGTATGATGCTTTTCTCATGTAGCATGCTGCACAGCTGAGGGGACACAGGATTTCCAGAAAGTTGGAAAGCAATACATCAGCAAATATACAGTTTGGAGAAATAAGTTTTAATGCTGTACTTCTTTTCTTCTTTCTGTGATGTAAAATAATTTTTTTTTATTTTTTTTTTTTGGTGCATGCAGCTTTTCATGGTGCTAAAGAGGCATGAACTTTGTGTGTGTAGGGGGGATTTTCAGTGTAGCAAGATGACTGCAACTCTGAATGACTGCAAATCAGATGGGAAACTGCCCGCTCTAATCAGTGGGACAAGAATTCAAGTGTCTCCTGAACATAGCAGTGAAAGGCCTTCTGCAAAGCAGTTGAAATGACTAGCACTTTTTTTGGAAGGAAAGAAGAGAAAGAAACATTACAAAATAACCTTCCCCAACAGTCTGCTGCCTTGGGTAGTCCTCAAAATGGCAAGAATGAGGAAATGGAAACACTTTTGAACTGGCAGCCTTCCCTGGAGAGAGGTCATCTAGGTTTTACCTGATCACTTTGGAGGATCTCCCCAACTCTGAAAGGGAATTGGAGAAAAGAGAAAAGAGGGGATGGGCATGCAGCCCATTGATGGTTTGCAGTGAATGCTGCAAGAAAACTTGCAGCTGGGCTGACTATTATCACTCATATAGCTCTAATTGCTGAAATTGCCTCTGGTATAGTTCAACTCCTCAGCCCAGGACTGCACATACAAGTAAGACCTATGAGTGAAGGATGAATGGTGATATAAACTCTGTATTCCTTGTGGCAAAATGGCACTTCCCATTAATAAAGAGAAAAACCCAACCTGAAAAGTGTAAACCTATCCTAGGAATCCTCCACTTTATCCTTCCTGTTAAAAAAAAAAAAAAAAAAAAAGTGAATGTAAATGTACCAATGCTTTGTGACTGAAATGTCCATGCTCCTTAGGAGTAAAGGGAGTTTTGTCTCATAACTCCTTCATGCCAGAAAGCCTGGACATACATTTATATTTACATAGGAGTTGTGACTGAAAGGCCCATAATTCCAGGTGAGGAACATCAATCTCAATAACAAGCTGAGTTCTTCCTGGGAGTTAGCCATGACCTGTTCGAGCAACCAGAGAGCCAGACTGAAGGAGGTAGCTCTGTTTAACTCACCAGCAAAGAACTTAGTGCAATACAATAATGAAGCTCACTTAAACCACATGCTGTTCTGTCACAATCTTTGTTGTGTGGGTAAAACCGAGGGATGCACTTGAGTATTGCAGAGCTGCAGGGCTTTTGTCACACAAATCTGCACAGAACTGGAGCCTTCCACTTGTGTGTTTGTTGGAATATCACCTCTGCAACCTGCAGCAAGACTTGGCTTAGACCACTGTTCTCCACTGCCCGCTGCAGGTCTCTAACAGATCAAACCTTTTAGTTGTCACCAGTTATGTACTTTTGATATTTGGAGACTGTTTAAAGATGTTTAAAATGGTACTATTATTATAGTTTTGTTTTTCTTCCATACTTGCAGACTCTTTCATCAATTGCAATAGAACACTGTATTGCTTATCATGGTAAGAACTCCAAAGGATAGATTTTTCCTTAGGGTAAGAAGCGTTTGGCAGTGTATTAGTGCTTTTTAAAAATTGTTTTAGACTTAGTTTCCCCTAAAAACCAAAAATACAGCTCAATGCAGTATCTAGCTCAAGAATAATAGATGTTAATGTATTTTGAGATAATAGAGTTTATGAATATCTTTGGGTTTTCTGGGACTTCTGGATTTTGAATTGGGTTTGAGAGACAGCAAAAAAGGAGGGCAGGATTACAGTTGGCAGAGAAGATATTTTAGATCATCAATTATCTCAAAAGGATAAGATATAATTTATTTTAAAGGAGTTTTCAGAATTTAAAATGATCCACCAAAAGGCAATAGAAGTTTAAATTTGCCCTAAAAAATCTGCAGGAGAAACTGATGGCAGTTCAGCCTAAAGGCAGAATCGCCTTGCCAAAACCCTAAGTAGATAAAACAGGAGAAAAATATGCTGTTGCAGAGATATATTCACATACTTAATGATATTACCCTGCAAAAAGTCCATACTATTTTATTGCACAGAGTAGCTTGGAGCAATGAAAATAATATTTAAAGCCTCATTAGAAAGCCTTTACCATATGGCTGGTTTTGTCTTCTGTGCATCCTACACCAACTCACCACACTATTATGTGACTGTTTGACATGCTGAGATCTGTATAGATTGAAGGAGATTTCCAATTGATTTTTCAATATTGTGGAGGTGTCTCTCCAAATACCTGGAGGGCTGCTACAGAATTGCTGACCTGTATTAACCACCGATAATGATTTGTTTCTAAGTAGACAACACTTATAATCAGGATTGTGTGAAGTAAACAGAAAGGTCGGCAGCAACTGGGATTCCCTTGAGGCACTTAAGAGACACCAACTACATGCATGAAAATGACTGATGGTTTATAGAGCTCAGCATACAATAACCTGTTATCTCTGCATTTTATGTGATGCTACATTATAGAAGCACCTTGTAACACCTCTGCTAATGAAGAGCTGTAACCGCCCAATTCTGTGTAACCATAAACACTTTAAAAATCAGTTTAGTCAAAGATCATATGTACCAGAAGAAAAATTTTTATCCGATTCATAGAATCATAGAATCATAGAATAGATTGGGTTGGAAAAGACCTCCAAGATCATCAAGTCCAACCCCTGATCCAACTCCAATTACTATATCATGGCACTAAGGGCCACATCCAATCTCTGCTTAAAAACCTCCAGGGATGGTGAATCCACCACCTCTCTGGGTAGGCTGTTCCAATGCTTGATT
>NW_020961802.1:0-2367 GCF_003031625.1 Empidonax traillii | reverse complement strand
TCTCTGCTTAAAAACCTCCAGGGATGGTGAATCCACCACCTCTCTGGGTAGGCTGTTCCAATGCTTGATTACCCTCTCTGTAAAGAATTTCTTCCTAACATCTAACCTAAACCTCCCCTGGCAGAGCTTGAGCCCATGTCCTCTTGTCCTATTGTTGGTTGCCTGGGAGAAGAGACCAACCCCCACCTGATATTTCCTTGCTGAAAGCTTTCGTTTACTTTCATTCGGTCTGGCAAAAAATAAAGAAGAGGCTTAACCCTTCTGTGGCTGTACATTACATCCCTAAATGCACATCCCAGGCTAAAGTAATAGTCTTTCCATGGTGAGAGCACCATCATACCTCTGAGGATCTCAAATCACTTTTTAAATATTGAAGTCCCCCAGTATTATTGTGAGGTATTTATGAATACCTGGCAGTGACCTTCATTTTACAGATGAGGAATCTGAGGTGCAGAATAGATAAACAACTTGGACAAGATTACAAAGTAATATACTGGAGGAGCAAAGAACACAGTCATTAAATTGTCAGTCATGTACTTTAATGGCTCAAAAATGGTCCTTCTGAGAATAGGGAAGGAAAGAAAAGAAAGGGGGAATGGGAATAAGAAACTGGAGGTGTTGTAGACTAGAATTAAGGTTTGTTGGCAGAGTGGTATATGAGATATAAAAGAAGATTGCAGTAGCTTCCAGATGAAATACATCCACAGAGGGAGGGAAAGCTCTCATAAAAAGTGCCAGCCATTACGTGGAAGTGAGGATTTGAGATCTATCAGTCGGGACAACTCCAGACAACTTATACCCATGACTAAGAAATACTGGCTGCTGTTCAATATCTGGTCAGCTGAAGGAATCTTTACTAGCAAGCATGAGTGATTACACTGCAGGATATAGATGGAGCAGAACAGACTGTGCTGGGGAGACAGCCCCGTGTATCTTGGCTATCCCACTGCCTTCATTTTATAGTACAAACTCTTCAGTCAAAGCTGATCCCATGGAAGTTACTTCTAAAGGAGAATCAGGGAGCTAGAGTTCTACATTACCTGCAAACTCATTTAAAAATATGTATTTCTAAAACAAAATCCCTTGCTCACAGGGGAGGTTTTCCAAAATATTCAGCACTGGCCCAGAACAGCTTCTTTTGTGACTAGCAACAGAATGTTTTCAGTTCAGTAGGAGCATAATTTGTCCAAAGCCCTTTGGACACTCCCACACAAATTATTTTTTGTCAAATTTTATCCTTAGCTTTTAACAAGTCACATTCTTCACTACTGCTTTTCAGCAAAAGAAAAAGACAAAATTCACACACTAAAAATAACACTTACGTAATTTCTTCATTTATATATAGAAATATTTCAATGGAAAGATCAATCCACTGCCAATCTGTTCTTGTATGTTCTCTTTTTTTTTTTTTTTTTTTAAAAAAAAAAAAGTGGTTTGAATATTCTTTTGGTACAAAACCAATTTTTCTGTCAAACACAAGTGTTCTGTGTGAGGATGAAGTTACAAATCACTGGTTGTCCAAAATCAGGCTGTGCAAAATTTCTTTTGGAAAACACATCACACAAAGTTTAATACTGGGTGTGAGATTAAAAAATCCAAATAAAACAAAATAAGAATTCCTGAACGTAAGACATTATAAAGTTGAGTAGCCAGAATACAACATTCAAAAGCCAGCCAGATAGTTTGGATCAAGTAGGCAAATTCTAAAACATGCAATACTGATGGATCATGCCCTCCAAGCCTGTTTACTGCTGTGGTCAAAACCTCCATAACAACTGGATATGTCAGGCTTTTGAAAAACTACTACTCAGGCCCCAGGCTGAGCGGGCATGTTTGGGTGTCCGTGATATAAGCTTCTAACATCAGAAACGCCCATGCTTCAGGTCAGGTATCCCTTGAAACACTTTATTACCCTGTCCTTGGAATATGGAAGTTGAAAGCAGGCAGCCTTGTGTCAGAGAGAGAAATAAAGACAACTGCAAAACTGTGTTGTTTTTATTTTAAACATGCAAAATACAGTTCATGCATCTGCCATTTTGAAAAATCTCTCAGTTCTTAGCAGATTAAACCAAAGACATTTTGGCTATCGACTCTCAATAAATATTTCAAAATGCTTTACAGTGTAAAGATAAGAAATATAGCAAAATTTCAACAAACCTGTATAAAAGCCAGATACAGATAACTTTTTATTTCAAGGCGACATGCTGTAATGTAAAGAGTTTACTTTTTTTTTTCTGGATTTTTTTTCTCATAAAAAGTTTTCAACAATACAACCGTTTAACAGATTTAAGCCTTTAGGCTACACATGCAAAAAAGAAAAAAAAAATTGTTAAGTTAAAAATCACCAAAACGTGCTATTTTTTCTGT
>NW_020961801.1:3740-5872 GCF_003031625.1 Empidonax traillii | reverse complement strand
AAGGTATGAAGAAAGTTCAAGAGTTTACAAGCGAGGAAGACCTACCAGTCGACCACCGCCCGGAGGAAGGCAACAGGAACTCCCACCCAAAAACCTCCCCAAATTGAAGACTCCGCCCAGACTCCGCCTATATATGAATATTACAAGTAAATGTTGCAATGTAATGAATATGCATGTAAAGATGTTGTAACTCACACTCAAAACTGTATAAATAGATTACACTGATTGTACTCGACAGAGTCTTTTGTCCAGGGCTACCTGGGACTCTCCAACGCGTTGCAAATAAAATACCTCCTGCTTAGAGCATGAAACTTTGTCTCTAAGTAGTCCTTTATGCTCGATTGGGGCAAAAATTCGGCATCACCATCTTTCCTCTCTGACTGCTCTGGAGCTGCAGGGTCGGTGTCTCTGTGCAGAGCTGGGTGACAAAAGAGTCCCAGCAGAGCAGCCCTGCCAGGGAGCAGCAGCCCTTCTCCTCCGGGGCCTCCTCCTCCTTCCCTTGCCCACTGTCCTGCAGAGCCCTGTGTTGGTTGAGGCCTCAGTGCTCGGGCAGTCGGGGCCAGTCCTGCTGCAGGACTGGGCAGTGACTGCAGGCAGGGACAGCCATGGGCACTGCTGGCACAGAGCTGAGCTCTGCAGCAGCACTGCCATCCTGCAGGGGCATCTCCTCAGGGCAGGGCCTGACAGCTTCCATCTCCTTTGCACTTGGCTCTGCAGGCTGTGCCCAACACAAGGCCCTGCAGAGGAAAACAGCAGGAGCAGCACAAGTGTGGGAGGGCTCAGGCTGGGGGCACCCAGCAGTGCCCTTGCACAGCCAGGGTGTTCCCAGCATTGGCCTCTCAGCCCAGGGCAGGGAGGTTGTTCTTCCCTCCAAGGAGGGACAGAAATGACCAGCTCAGCAGTCCATGTTTGCCCTGCATGGACAAGACATGCCCGTGTGTCACGGCTTGGGGGTGGGGCTGGAAGGCTTGGACAAAGTTTCTGGGAGAAGCCTCTTGTTGAGCTCCGAGGGGCAGAAAGGACCCTCTTGCTTTCTAAATTCCTGCTCAGAGAGGAGACTCTCCCAAACCCTTGCAAAGCCCAGAGACATCCCAGAGGTTTCTGGGGCCTTGGCAAAGGCAGACATGGAACCAGTCTGAAACAGGGCAGCAAGGAGGCTTGGCAGAGTTCCAGACTGCTCAGGCTCAGCAGGGAAGGGCACATGGCAAGTCCTCCTGCAGCCACTGCCAGGCATGGGAAGGACAAGGCAGGGATTGCAGAACCCCTGTGGGAGGGAAAAGACGGGGATGTTGTGTGCCCAGACTTTATCAAGGCCCTTGACATGGTCTCCTGTGGTCTCCTTAGAGCCAGATTGGTGAGAGCTGGACTGAAGAAGTGGTAGATGTGGTGGGTGGGAAGTTGGCTGAATGAACAGTGTGCAATAAAATCCATGGTACAAAGTCCTCTTGGCAGCAACTTCCTGATGAAGTCCCTCAGTGACCAGCCCTTGAACACCATTGGAAAATATCTTTATTATCTCTCTGTATAATGAGACGTAACAGTGTTTTCAAGTCCTTTTGTGAAGGATGCCAAATTTCAGGGAGCCCTTGAGTAACCTGTGCTGGTTTAAAGACACATATTAGGGCAGGAACTCCAATAAAATGAACTCACTCCTCTTTTATTCCCCTCCAGTCCAGGGAGACAATATACAGGGAGGTTTAAGAGAAAAAAAACCTCAATAGTTCACTGAACAAGAAATACAGCAGCAAAACCAGCAATACCAACAGAACAGTTCAAACCAACAGCAGAGAGAAATTGCCTCCTCTCTCCCCCCCTGCCCCAACTCCCTTTGGTAAACAGATCCAAAAAGGGATCAACACGTGCCTCCCTTCCCCCTTTTCCCCTGAATGAACAAAGAACAAAAACCAAATCCCCAGGAAAGAGGGGGCAAAGCAAACTCTGGGAAACTCTCTGGTCTGAGCTCAGTTGTGCTGCCCAAGAACACGCTGACTCCAGAGGGGTCCAAGCGGGGCAGAGCTGGTGACTCCGGTCCGTGCGGTGGGAGGGGGGGAGGCAGCGGCTCTGCTTGATTCCATGGAGTGCTGGGCAGGCACAGTGGCCCCTTGGTTCCAGGAGATTCCACAGTGTCCCTG
>NW_020961801.1:0-1004 GCF_003031625.1 Empidonax traillii | reverse complement strand
GGGGTGGCCTCACCTGCAACACTGGGGCAGTTTGGGGGGACACAAAGAAAGGGAGAGATTGAGCCCTTAGGGAGTGTCCAAAGAGGGCAACAAGGATGGGGAAGGGCCTGGAGGGGAAGGTGTGTGAGGACACTGAGGGCACTTGGGGTGTTCAGCTGGAGAGGAGAAGACTGAAAGGAGACCTCACTGTAGTCACAACTTCCTGGGCAGGGGCAGAGGAGGGGCAGGCCCTGAGCTCTGCTCTGGGGGGACCAGGGACAGCACTGAGGGAATGGCCTGGAGTTGTGTCAGGGCAAAGTTAGGTTGGACTTTAGAAAAAGGTTCCTTTCCCAAAGGGTGGTTGGGCACTGAACAGGCTCCCCAGGACAGTGGGCAAAGCACCAAGACTGACAGAGCTAAAGGAACATTTGGATGATCCTCTAAGGCTCATGGTGTGACTCGAGGATGATCCTGTGCAGGGCTAAGGGTTGGACTGGATGATCCTTGGGAGTCCCTTCCAGTTTAGCATATTCTGTCATTCAGGGATTCTGTTGGGTTTGGTTCTGTTTGCTTCAGGACACAACACATATTCTCTTGATTCTTCAGGAGAAAATCAGAAGTGATTTCATTCCAGAGGTCAATGGTGGAGCAGCCCAGTCTGTTCTGGCCCCACAGCAGTGCCCACCCCAGGGAGCTGCAGAGCTCTGGGCACTCCCCCCACAGCCCCAGCCCCTCTGAAGGGCACAGCAGCTCCTGGGGCACAGACAGGAGTCTCAGCATCCCCATCAGCTCAGGGGCTGGACACTCAGCATGGCAGCAGCAAACTGAGCTCAGGGCAACTGCAGCAGCCCTGGTGTCATCTGCAGGAGATGCCCAGCACAGCCTGACTGTGCCCCTCAGTGCCAGCCCCTCTGCCCAGCCCAGCACAGAGTCCTGGCCCAGGGACAGAGCAGCCTGTCCCCAGGGGGGCTGCAGAAAGAGCTTTCTCTGGGCCAGGGATTCCTCTGGGCAGGCACAGAAATGCT
>NW_020961800.1:4583-5872 GCF_003031625.1 Empidonax traillii | reverse complement strand
GCCTCGTCTGGTCCTGGATCCCTGAGCGCTTCTCCCTCTTCCCCCCCCTGCTGCTCTTCTCCACCTCCCAGGACGGCTGCAGCCTGCAGAGGTAAAGCAGGCCCTGCCCAGGGGCTGGGTGGGTTGGGTGTGTGGGGTGAGAACTGGGCAGGGGTTGGTGCTGGAGAAAGGAGAAGCACAGGAGTGTCCCCAGGGCACACTGAGGGGCTGCTGGGGACTGTCCTGGGCTCGATTCAAGGCCCTGAGTGTGGTCTGAGCCAGTGCTGACTCAGGGTAGAGGGCTGAGGTTCACTCAGATGGTGGTCAGCAACTGGGAACACGGAGCCCTGGGATGTGCAGTGCAGGGGATGTCCCATGTGCCACACTGGGCATGCAGTGAGCAGCCAGGTCCAGCCAGCACACCATCCCCAGGGCTCCAGCTCCCTCCCAGGGATGGGACACAGGGGCTGTGGGCACTGTAGTCAGGGTTGTGGCTCAAAACAGGCAGGAAACCCAACCCTGTCCTCTGTAGAGGCACCTGACAGTGAGAGGTGCCGAGCTCAGGGCAGGGCCATGTGGGAACATCCTGCTGGGGCAGACACCAAACATCAGCTCAAAGAGCCCAGGTGTCAAGGCCAATGCCCAAAATTGCAATAGCAAGATGTGTCAGAGCAGGAGAGAGCCCAGGGCCCAGGGACACCCTGGCTGTGCAGTGCAGGGTGTGTGGGAAGCAGGGACAGCCCCACATCACTCAGGGCTGGGGTGTTTCTCTCCTGGGATGCAGCTCAGGGCGGAGCGGGAAGGGCACTGGGATCACTGGGATGTCCAGGGCTGGGTGCTGCCACTACCCCCCCGTTCTCAGGGCAGTGTTTAAAGGTGGGTGTGAAGGGCACCTCAGTCAGCACCCCGAGCTCCCCCAGCCCTGAGAGGCGAGAGGGTGTCCCCTGGCAGTGGTGCAGCCCCGGGAAGCACAGCCCTGACCTTTCCAAGGCAGCACAGGGTGCAGGGCCTGCATTGTGAAACACCCAGATTAAAAGTGAGCTTGTTGTGTAAACTCCCTCCTAAACATCCCCCACCCAGCCTGGTGTCTGAGGGTAGGGTGGGAGGGTTGAGTGTTTGGGTTTGTCTGAGCTTCACTGAGCAAAGGTGATGACTTGAGAAGTCCCATAAGGCAACTCCCTCTGCTCTGCACAAACCCTGGAGATGCTCAAGCTTTGTGACTCTGAGATTCTGCCGTGTCCTTCCATGAGCTCCCTTGAGCCTGCTGGGAAGAGCCACCACTCCCCTCCTCTCTCCTCCCCAGCCCTGTG
>NW_020961800.1:0-1152 GCF_003031625.1 Empidonax traillii | reverse complement strand
CGCCCTGGTGCTGTGGAGAGAGGGCAAAGCAGAGCCAGGAGCGGCCCCGCGGGCGCTGCCTTGGGGACATTCAGGGTCCCCTCTGCAGTTCAGACCCAGCCTGCTCCGCCCAGTCCGGCCCAGTTTAGGGAGCTGGAGGGCAGGGCAGCCAGTCTGGTGTTTCTCACACCTCCCTGACCTGTTTGCAGCATGGGGCTCAGCAAACCAGTGGCACCACAGTGTGGGCAGGTTTTGTAGGAATTTTGAGCTCAGGAAAAACTCAACACCGAGGTCCAAAGCTTCAGACTTCACAGGTATCCAGGGAAGACGAGGGGGTGAGACACAGCCCTTTATGCTCCCATGGCTGACCTTCAGCCACAGAGCCCAAATCAAAGAACTCCACAGAATTGCTGTTTCCCTTCAGATAAAAAGCTCTGCCAGGGTGTCCTCAGTATTTTTCCTTTCCATGATCATATACTGGACTTTCTGTCTGGCTGAGAGTTACCCATGGGAGTCCCTCTCTCTTCCCAAGAGACTGTTTCATCTCTCCACCTAGAGATGGGAGACCTTAGAGCCCCTTGCAGTGCTGAAAGGGGCTCCAAGAGAGCTGGAGAGGGACTTTGGGCAAGGGTCTGGAGGATAGGAAAAGGGAGAATGGCTTCAAACTGACAGAGGGCAGGGTTAGATGGGATATTAGAAAGAAATTGTTCCCTATGAGGGTGAGGAGGCCCTGGCACAGGTTGCCCAGAGAAGCTGTGGCTGCCCCATCCCTGGAACTGTCCAAGGCCGGGTTGGATGGGGTTGGAACAACCTGGGCTAGTGGAAGGTGTCCCTGCTCATGGCAGGGGGCGGAATGAGGTGAGCTTTAAGGTCCCTTCCAACCCAAGCTATTCTGGGATTCTGTGCTTTCCTTGTAAAGGTCTAGCAGGCACATCTCATGCATTCTAAGACCAGGGGCTGGGTTTGTGCTGGGTAGGCTGTGGAGTCTCCAATGGAGTGGCAGAGCCTGTCAGTCCCTTTGAAGCTGCACGTGCCACGTGCCTGCAGTGCCAGGTCAGAGCCATCTGTCACAGTGGGTGTCAGTGCTTGCAACACTCCCTGTGCTCTGCTGAGCCTTTGCTGTGTCTGAAAGGGGCTCTGCAGTCCTTTCTCCTTATACCTTATTCCATCACT
>NW_020961799.1:2542-5873 GCF_003031625.1 Empidonax traillii | reverse complement strand
TATGATCCAGCATATGCCCTGAAGGTGCATGGCCTGCCTGCCCCTCCTGCCGAGTATCAAGCTCCATCTCCTTCTGCTCAGCAGCTTTTCAGAAATCCAGGAATCAGTATCTACAAATTGCTATCACAAGTAATAGAATAAAGTTGCTTTGCTTACACCCTTCATGTCTCAATGTTTGTTATTTTGAGAATCTTCACAAACCTGGAATACCATTCTCATCCTCTAATGGCCTGATGATATTTCTATACTGCCTATTGCCATTAATATATTTGAAAAAACTCTTTTTATTGTCCCTCACATTTCTGTCAGCTTCAATTCCAGCTGAGCTTTGGCCACATGAAGTTTCTCCCTACAGTGGCAAGCAGTATCTCTAAATTCTTCCCATGTTACTTGACGTTGTTTGCACTGGGAATACATCTTCCTTTTTCACCCGATTTCCAAGAGACGATGCCTGCTCAGCCAAGCCAGCCTTATGCCTCGCCTGCTCAACTTCCGACATTTGGGAACTACCTGCTCCTGTGCTCTTAGGAGGTGATGCTTGAAAAGGGACCAGCACTGATGGACCACATCAGTTGCAAAAACATTTTCCCAGGGGACCTCACTTACTAATTCCCTGAGTAGCCCAAAGTCTGCTTGTCTTCATGTCCAGAGTTGAGATTTTGCTGGCACTTTTCCTCCTGTCAACATACATTTTAAACTTAATCACTATAGCCAAGACAGACACCAATCTCCACTCACGAGATCAAATCTGTTGACAAGCAGCAGACAAAGGAGGACATCTTAGGACCTCCTTTGGAGGTCTTTAGGACCTGTTCCATGAAGTTGTCATCAAGGTTTTTTCTGGCTCTGTAAGGTAGATTGGAGTCAGATATAGGTAGCATAACCCACTGTATGTAAAGCTCCTTTCCAGAGATCATGCTATCAGAGAAGTGTAAAATAAATCAGTGGGAATTTATTACATCATCTCTGTGTTTCTTTTGCAAATCCTCCTGTTGGAGACAAGCTGCATTTTCAAGCACCTGACAGCTTTATTAACTGTTGCTCTTACTCTTGCTGTTTTTGGGAATAATGTGTATTGCAGGCTAATTATGTGTTGCAGAAAATAATGTTTTTTACTATCCCATCATTCAGTTTTACTCAAACTTTTTGTATTTGTATAATAAGAATAGTGGAAGAAGAGTCCATGAAGTGTGTTTTCTGTTCCTTTAACTGTTTCCTGTACTGCCACACACAACTGTCTAAAGGTATTCCTAAACATTTCTGTATGTTCTGCTTCATTGCACCTGCCTACCTGACATCTCACCATCAATTAAAAATACATTGTCAAGGGCTGTTGAGCTGATGTTTGCTGACTTTGTTACACATTTCTTGGATTACCAATAATCTGTTTCTGGGCCCTTCCTTTGGCTACCAGTATATTTTGGAAAAGAAAGACTGTTACCTTGTTTTTAAAGGATACAACTTTTAGATAGAAATTAATGTTATTTTGCTTGGGTGTATCTTTTTTTCTGCCCCCAAAAATCCCTTCATTTAGTTTCCTCTACCTTTATGTCAGATATGTGATGCAGAGAATTCAACAAAGGAGTCATGGTAGAGAATACTGATTTTTCAACAAGTTCAGATAGAGCCATGTTTTACAACTTTATCACTTAAATTATGAATCAAAATTAATAAATTATGAGAAAATTGGCCTTATGCAGAATAGTGCACTGAGATCTTTACTTTTTAATCCTATCAATCAAAACTGTGTAATAGCAAGTCAAAAAAGGCTGGATTTTCACAATTTCTTAGGCTCCCAGAGGCCATGCAGATGACTTCTACTTCAAGAAGTATTTGTTGCACATGTCTGCTTATATACTGCTCTCCACCACCAGTAGCCCACAAAAGCAGATGAAGTGAGAATGCACAGCATTTGCAATGGGTAAAATGTCTCTGTTCTGCACTAGTCCTGCTGCCCCTCATCTTTCATGAATGAAGCACATTTAAAACTATCCAGGAATAAACTAATCATTTATTAACTAATCTCACGACAGGGTGTAATCTGAGCCATGGTATATGATATCCATTCTTGCTGTACGCAGGTGATGTTCAGAACAGAATTGGGGCAATAAAATGGCCTACAGCTTTCATTTCTGTAAATTTTCTGCCTCTGTTGAAATCAATGGAGTGGAGAAAATTTATTTAGGTGAGGCAGTTTCTGGGCATAATTCTCCTTTGCCAGTAACTAGTGTTTCTAGTTATAGCTATGCAAAGTAAATGAAAACCCTTCCATTCTGCACTGGTTGTGCTTTATGCCTGCTGTTTTCAATTACTGGTTATCCTTTCACTCTGCAGCTAGCAGACTATGAAAAATTTTTAGTTGTGTGTACATCATGTGGGCTAGGCCTTTTAGGACAGGGTAGTTGCAAGAATCTTTAATATTACAGGTCTAAGTGACTGTAAAAAGCTTTGTAGTTTATATGAACAAACCTATATCTACCAAGGATAAGTAAGCTATACTTATAAGAATCACAGAATCAGTAATGTTGGAAGGGACCACAGTGGGTTGGTCATCTGGTCCAACTTTCTGGCTCAAGCAGGGAGCACATCCTACAACACATTGTACAGGACTGTATCCCAACAGTTCTTGAATATTCTTATATTAGATTCCACATATAAGCAGACTGAAGAGATCAGAAAAAAAATTGAAAATAATAATTGTTATGTAACAGAATAGAGGAATAATTGCTCTGAAGTCCAAATTTTAAACAGTTATACTGCTAAATTAATAGAACTGTGTTTGACTGGGTACTCTCTCATTGACACAAAAAAACTTCTGATTTGAGATTGAACAATGATACTGAACAAAAAGTGTGATTCAAAGGAAAAACAATTTTGTTTCAGGGGAATATTCTTTCTTCTTACAGCAAGAAAGGACTGATATAGTAATCTTTTGAACTAAAACATAAGGCTGTCAAAGTCAGATTGAAAATTACAAAATAAAGTAAGTGTCTCAGTTTAATTGAGACAAGGGTCTTTTGCTGAGGATGGATTAGGAGAAAAAGACCCAAACCTTCTTCTCTAGCAATTATAGATCCGAAATTAAGAGGCTCCGATTGAAGGAAAGCAAATTATGGAAAAGGGAAAAAAGAAAAATAACAGACCTTTATTAAGTATGTGTGTATTAACGTAACACGAGGGAAAAAAGAAAACCAAGTAAAACAACCAAACAATACCCCTATACCCACCAATAATCCCCTTCAAGAACAAAACCGATAAAACCGGCAAAAAAGAAAATCAAATAGTTCAATTTTTAGCACTCTTTGGTGCAGTTCCAGCCACAGTCAGCAGG
>NW_020961799.1:0-2272 GCF_003031625.1 Empidonax traillii | reverse complement strand
GCAGGGGGCGCCGTCGCGTCACTGGAGATGCAAAAACTTGCAATGTCTTATACCGTTCACCAGGTGGCGCTGTTGAGTTATCAAAAGTGCAGAACTTGTAATGTTCTATAGTAGTCACCAGGTGGCGCTGTTGGATCACTAGAGGAGTGGAACTTGCAATGTCCAGCGCTCGTCACCGGGCGGCGCTGTTGGATCCCTGGTCTCCGCCGGGTGGCAAGGGAGGAGGGGGAAGGGGAAGGGAAACAGAAAGTTCTCCCAATTGAAGAAAAAAACTCACGACTCCGTGAAGGTCCCGCGGTGAAAAAGAACCAAGACTGCAACCAACCGGCAACTCTGCAGAGAGCTCCCACAGGGAAAAAAACAAAGGAGAAACCAGGCAGTCTCTCCTCTCTGCTGCAGCCTCCCCTCCTGCTCCCGAGCTGAGCTCCCACACACCCGCCCCACCTCCTTCCACACACACACTCTCCTTCTTCCTAACTCCTCCCCCTTCGTTGCCAGGAGACTAATTCTCGGTCGTTAGGACCCAGGCCGACTCTTTTGTTTACTTGATGGCTCTTGAACAGCATTCATGCGGGGAGGAAGGGGGGGTGGGGGGGGGAAGGGGAAAGGGAAGACAAAATTCCTTTCTAAAATCAGAACTATGACAGTAAGTATAGTAAATATTGTAATGCAGCAAATTTCATGCAGTGTTGCTACACTCTTGTTTATAAGCTATAAGCTGTCTAGAGTGGTTACATTTTAGTTAAGACTTTTTAAAAGGTTTTTGGTTTGTTATAACCTCAAATTAGCATCCAGAGAGAGAGTCACACACTCTTCTCTAAGAGAAATTCTTTAATTTAGTGAGAAAAACAAGATATTTTGACAAAAGGGTTTACTTATAACAGGTAACATATAACTGAAGAAAAGCATTTTACTAAAGCATCCATCACAAAGACCCATCCCACAGGAAACACTCACTATAAAAAGTCAATATACCAGCTTTAGTAACACACAACTCATTGGTTTTAAGTTACCCGCAAGAGAACACATAGAGTAAATGAAGAAAACAGATTAAAAGTGGCAAAGAAAGAGAGGAGAAAGAGAGAAAGAGAGAGAAGAAAGGAAAAATGGTTACTGACAAGATCTGAGGGTTCTCATGGTGCCAGCTGGAGAGGGAGAAAAGAGGAAGAGAGTTCACATGGATTCTGGTGTATTTATAGAGTTGAGTTTTCCCTCTCAGGCAGAATATCCAGTCAGAGCCTTCCAGGCCAATGAGGTGTGCTATAGCCAACCAGAGGCTGCAGGGGTGTGGTATGGGTGGGCTATCAGGCAGGTCTGCCTTGACTGACAGCCCAGCTACAGGCATTCAGTGATGCCCTGTGCTCTGCATGAGCTGCAGGCTTCTGGCTCTGCCATATACCTGCAGGTCTAGGCCCAGTCCTTCCCACACACACACACACTCACAGTGAGTTGGTTCTGACCCATATCAATAATTCAGTGAAATTTGGATACAGGATCTCACAAATGTAAGAAAGTAAAGCTGCTTCATGCTATTTGCAGGTTATCGCCAATCCCTGGACTGAAACATTCTGTAATTAATAAGGTGATATGTTCAATGTGGAATATGATAATGAATTTTTATATACCCTCGCATGAGTCAAGGCAGATATTGCTATTACTTCACATAAAGCCATTCCTTTCTTTTAGCTATGACTGCCTCCTATGTTGCGTCTTTTTATGGAAGTCCTTCAATCTTCCAAAAAGCATTATTGAACTACTATTTCAGTCCAAAAGATATTTTAATAAGACATGTAATGAATATGCAAGGACAAACTCAAGAAGTGGGCCCATGGGAATCTCATGAGGTTTAGCAAGAGCAAGTGCAAGATGCTGCACTTGGCTCAGGGCAGCCCCCTGTATCAACACAGGCTGGGGGATAAACAGAGGGAGAACGGCCCAGCCAAGAAGGACTGGTGGTGGGTGAGAGGCTGGACATGACCTGGCAATGTGCACTCACAGCTCAGAAAGCCAATTGGATCCTGGGCTGCATCAAAGGCAACATGGCCAGCGGGTTGAGGGAGGGCATTCCGCCCCTCTATTCTGCCCTGCTGAGACCACACTGTGAGTGCTGCATCCAGCTCTGGGATCCTCAGTACAGCAAGGACATCAGCTTACTAGACTGAGTACAGAAGAGGACCACTAAGATGGTAAGAGGGATGGAGCACCTCTCCTGTGAGGAAGGGTAAGAGAATTGGAATTGTTCATTCTGGAAAAGAGAAGGCTTCAGGGTGAT
>NW_020961798.1:3953-5873 GCF_003031625.1 Empidonax traillii | reverse complement strand
AGGGGTTTTTTTATCTTTTCTACTTTTTCTGGTAAAATAATCAGCACTTGAATTTTATGGATTCATAGACATCTTCTGTGGTCTGTAAACTTGACTGTTCAATGATATTATTGGGGTGTAGAATGGTCATTAAATTCCTTTTAGTCGCATTTCCTACAGTGTTCCTCAGTCATAATAACACCTCTCTATACTCAGTTCATATCTGGAAAGCTTGCTTTTAGGACTAATCTTTTTAGAAATAACATAAATCTAAAAAAAGGCCATCATAAAACCTGAGAGGCCAAATAAGACATAATAGATGATGTGAACTGGATGCTTTTACATCCGGAACCCCTTACATTCTTTTATGAACTCAGAATATGAACCTTCATTCAAACACTTCTCTTAATAGTTCCAAGTAGATCCCTTATTCATTCAAAACTTGCTTTTGGTCCTCAGTATTCTTCACTAAACAGCAACAGAATTGCATTTTTCTATTTGATTTTAAAAGTAAGTATGTGAGTGTTACTTCATTTAATTAGAATTAAATGCAGGAAGGTTATATATACAATTAAACTGAATGCTGGTGCATACAAACATGAATACTCTGTAGTTTTCAGGAGTCATTCAGCTTTTAATTTTTCTAATGCATGAATTACCATTATTTAATTAAAATAATAATCAATTACTTATTGTTGCTCACAATAAGACATAGAACTTTCCAGCAGAACTGCTCCACCTGCAGTATTGAAGCAGCATATACTGAAATTCAATGCCATGAATTATTTTTCATCTATTTTTCCCCTTGATCAAAAATTATTTACATAAATTTGAAAGAAGTCATGACTGTATCCTTTTCTCCATTTGTGTCCCCTGAAAAGTACTTAGCATGGAGAAAATAATTTCTTTTTCTGGAAGGTAACTACCAAGAAGGAGTCTGACAGCTGCGCTACTACAGCTTTTCACAGTTGTCAATTAAGAGGAAATAGATCATCAAAACTTGAATGCTTCATTTTATAATGATGTACATTGTGTTATTTTAAAAAGGCGAGTGTCTCTTGAGGAAACCAAAAAAAGGAAAGGGGGCTGGGCAGCAGAGTTTCCAGTGCTGACAGCTGATACTGTGCAAAAAGTTTTTCCAAGAGAAATTGAAAATTGTGAGTCTTGTTCTCAGTTTTCTAGTTCTTATTGTTAACACAAAAGATAATGAGCACAATAACAACACAGACTTGAAAAATATCTATAATGCTCCTTCCTAGAGAAATAATGGGATTTATCTTTGGTTTTCCATAGGAGATATCTTGCAGACCTTAGTAGGTGAAAAATAAGAATATTGCCTGTTTTTTTTGTTCAGGAGAGTCATGTTCTGGGTTGATCCGTTGAAACACAAGGAGATAAAAGAAAAAAAATGATCATGAATGACACTGAGATGCTAATACTGTGACCAATGTTGTGATCCAAAAGGACATTTCTTATTCTGGGCAGGTGAACACTAAACTTTTTATCTGGTGGGATCATCATGGGGAACAAGGCTGAGGAGTTTGTGCTATCTTACTTAGAGACAGATAACCCTTAACTGTCATAATAATCATTCATTATGACACTGTGCCTATCTTGCAAAAAATATTGATCATAGAATAGATTGGGTTGGAAAAGACCTCCAAGATCATCAAGTCCAACCCCTGATCCAACTCCAATTACTACAGCATGGCACTAAGGGCCATATCCAATCTCTGCTTAAAAACCTCCAGAGATGGTGAATCCACCACCTCTCTGGGTAGGCCGTTCCAATGCCTGATTACCCTCTCTGTAAAGAATTTCTTCCTAACATCTAACCTAAACCTCCCCTGGCAGAGCTTGAGCCCATGTTCCCTTGTCCTATTGTTGGTTGCCTGGGAGAAGAGACCAACCCCCACCTGGCTATAACCTCCCTTCAGGTAG
>NW_020961798.1:0-3404 GCF_003031625.1 Empidonax traillii | reverse complement strand
AACGCAGAGTACAGGGGAAGGATCACTTCCCTGCTCCTGCTGGCCACACTGTTCTTGATGCAGGCCAGGATGCCACTGGCCTTCTTGGCCACCTGGGCACACTGCTGGCTCATGTTCAGCCTCCTGTCGATCAGCACCCCCAGGTCCCTTTCTGCCTGGCTGCTCTCCAGCCACTCTGTGCCCAGCCTGGAGCGCTGCAGGGAGTTGTTGTGGCCAAAGTGCAGGACTCGGCACTTGGCCTTGTTGAACTTCATCCTATTGGAGTCAGCCCATCTCTCCAGTCTATCCAGATCCCTCTGCAGAGCCCTCCTGCCTTCCGGCAGGTCGACACTCCCTCCCAACTTGGTGTCATCTGCAAATTTGCTGATGACGGACTCAATCCCCTCATCTAAATCATTGATAAAGATGTTAAACAGGACTGGGCCCAGCACTGATCCCTGGGGAACACCACTGGTGACCGACCACCAGCTGGATGCAGCCCCGTTCACCAGCACCCTCTGGGCCCGGCCCTTGAGCCAGTTCCTGACCCAGCACAGAGTGCCCCTGTCCAAGCCATGGGCTGCCAGCTTTTCCAGGAGTATATTATGGGAGACAGTGTCAAAGGCTTTGTTGAAGTCCAGATAGACCACATCCACAGCCTTTCCCTCATCCACCAGGTGGGTCACCTGATTGTAAAAGGAGATCAGGTTGGTCAAACAGGATCTGCCCTTCCTAAACCCATGTTGACTGGGTCTGATCCCTTGTCCATCCTGTAGGTGCTGTGTGATTGCACACAGGATGATCTGCTCCATAACTCTGCCAGGCACCGAGGTCAGGCTGACAGGCCTGTAGTTACTAGGGTCAGCCTTGCATCCTTTTTTATGGATTGGAGTGATATTTGCCAACTTCCAATCCTATGGGACCTCCCCCGTGAGCCAGGACTGTTGGAAGATGATGGAGAGCGGCTTGGCAAGCTCTTCTGCCAGCTCCCTCATCACCCTAGGATGGATCCCGTCTGGTCCCATAGACTTGTGAGGATCCAGATGATTCAGTAAGTCACCAACTATTTCCTCCCGGAATACAGGGGGGCTATTTGGTTTCCTATCTCTGTCTACCAGCTCCAGAGGCCAGTTGCCTTGAGGGCCACCTGTCTTACTGGTAAAAACTGAGGCAAAGTAGGTGTTAAGTACCTCAGCCTTCTCCTCATCTCAATTAACTATGTTTCCCTCCAAGTCCATCAAAGAATGGAGGTTTTCTTTGCCCCTCCTTCTGTTATTAATGTATTTATAGAAGGACTTTTTGTTATCCCTAGCAGAAGTGGCCAATTTAACTTCAAATTGCGCTTTTGCATCCCTGATTTTCTTTCTGCATGATCTAGCTGTCTTCCTGAATTCTTCGTAAGTAGATAGCTGTAAGACAGTTGACAAAATTGCTGTCACAGAAGGTCTTCAGAGGAGAACTCCAAAGAGAAATTGTATTAGGAAAAACATAAAATCCCAGCGCCAAATCCAAAAATAGCATACAAACATTAAATTACAAAAAACCCCAAATTAATTTCACAATATTTCTTTTGTTCCTCACACTTTCCACATTTTAAGCCCATGTCTGATCTGTCTGCTATATCTTATCAGTTATCTTTCAAGATTTTAAAAAATGTTTGCACAAAGTTCAGCACTCAGGCCTAAAATGTCCAATTTCTCTAAATACATGTAATGAAAATTATGATGAATAATACTCCTAAATGATTTCAATACAGTTTCAGAGGTGATTTTTCTCTTATTTCTTGGTTGGTTGGTTGTTTTGTTATAAAATTATTAGGTATATAAAGAAATAATAAAACAAATCAGAGGTATGCTCTTTTTAAGTTATATTACTACTTCCAAAGGCACAGAAAACAGTATAAATTTAACAGCTAAATTAAACTTCTGTGGTTCCACGAATACACAGCAGGTAATCCATACTGGAGAACCTGTGAGTGGCCCATTTTAAAACTTTCTTACTCAAATCCAGGTTCCATCAAAGAAAAAATATCCAATAAAGATGTTTCCCCCTTAGAATAAAGTGATTAAGAAGTTCTAGAATAAGCAAAGTCATAATTTTTACCAGTACAGAAACACATTGCAATCCAGAAGGGATAGCTGAAAATCACACGGCCAAACACATGGTGCAGGGTAAGAGTAGATAGGATTGTTTCTCAATAAACATCCCATCTTTAAGCATGGTTTGAGAGTGACATGATAGTGAACTATATAATTGTGAAAATTTTCTGCAGTCTCTAGTAACTGTAGTACTTTTTTCTTTCCTGTCATTTTTCTCTATTTTAAAAACAAAGTTTCTGTAAATTATTTATTTGCAAAATATCTAAATAATGCAAGTTAATTACAAAGTTTCAAAAATATAATCACTGACCTAAAGAAAAATCCCCAAATATTTCAATTAAGGAAAAAAAATTTGATTATGGATTTAACAGTATTTATCAATTGAATGTATGCTTATTTTTAGCTCAAGTAGTGTTTCTTTACTTGAATGGATCAGCATCCATAGTACAGCACAGGTTTTCATAGCCGTTAGGCTCTAGTACTTTACCAGATTAAGATTACAATGATTTTCCACAATTTTTCCTTAACAATTAAGTTTTCTTTAATTTTACCACTGAAGAGGACTAAATTTGATCAATTTAATTAAAATGATGAACAAAAAAAGACACTAGAGATTTATGGTTTAAATTTCATGCTTCATGGTTTTCTCATCTATATTCAACTTGAATAAGCTTCCCACAGTTTATATAATACAATGTATTGTTTTTATTAGATCATCTATTTTAAACATTTTAATAATAAAAAATAGAGATTTTTTTTCTCTCCTGTAATACATTTGTAAAGGCATGGATGATTAGATCTTTTGTTTGGAGATTACGGGATATTTCAGTATTAAAAGGAATACTTGTGTGAGCTGATTTATTCTTAATCATTGAGCATTACTGTTTGAGTCCAGTTAGGAGGTCAGGAACTGCTCTATGTCAAGTGATTTTATTAACCTTGAACTTCTGTTATTGACTCTTCTGCCTTAATATTTTGATGTGATTACATCTGAAGGCAGTCTCATTTTTCTTAATCTCTCTGTTAGTCATTCATCATTCTGTAAAATATTTTGGCAATGTTCTTTTTTATTTAAACAATTGCTTGGACAATCTTTCTGGGCTCTGTGTTTTGTGTTTTTTTTTTTGTTTGTTTGTTTGTTTATTTGTTTTCTTTATGTTTGGAGTTGTTTGGTTTTGTTTGTTAGTTTCCTTGTTTTGTTGGAATATTTAATTGTTAGCAGTAGTATACTTTCTCTGAAACTCACACGCTTGGGTTTGTATTTGCAGACAATTGGAAGTTAATTGGAAAAGGAGGCACATAAACGTCTGAGAACATCAAGTCTAA
>NW_020961797.1:4309-5874 GCF_003031625.1 Empidonax traillii | reverse complement strand
GGATCCCTCCTGGACCCCCTGGATCCCTCCTGGATCCCTCCTGGACCCCCTGGATCCCTCCTGGACCCCCTGGATCTCCACATTGGGACACCCAGACCCTCATGGGACCCCCTGGATCCCTCCTGGACCTCCTGGACCCTCCTGGACCTCCTGGATCTCCACGTCCAGGTACCTGGATCCCTCCTGGGACCCCTTGGATCTCCACATTGGGACATGTGGATCCTCATGGACCCCCTGGATCCCTCATGGGACCCCCTGGATCCCTCATGGACCCCCTGGATCACTCATGGGACCCCCTGGATCCCTCATGGGACCCACAGGATCCCTCATGGGACCCTTGGGATCTCCACATTGGGATACCTGGATCCCTCCTGGACCCCCTGGACCCTCATGGACCCCCTGGATCTCCACGTCCAGGTACCTGGATCCCTCATGGACCTCCTGGATCTCCACATGGGAACATGTGGGTCCTCCTGGACCCCCTGGATCCCTCCTGGACCCCCTGGACCCTCATGGTCTCCACAGGATCTCCACATCCACACACCTGGATCCCTCATGGATCCACTGGATCTCCACATCCATGGGACCCCCTGGATCTCCCCACTGGGACACCCAGACCCTCGTGGGACCCTCGCTGAGGGCACATGAGGCCCCAGATGCCCGACCCCCTCCGTGTGTCCCGGATTCCCGGTTCCCCCCCAATTCCCACCCTCAGGGGCTGTGCCCACAGGGCCCCCCGTGGTGTTGGGGGCTCCTCCCGGTGCCGGTGGCGGTGGGGGGGGGGGCAGGAAGGGCCCCCGTGGGCAGGAAAGGGCCCCCGTGGGCAGGAAGGGCCCCGTCGGCATCCGGGTGGTTCCCGTTGGGCCCCGCGGCACCCCCGGGGCGCAGGCGCGGCACCTCGGCCTTCCGGCACCCCCAGGGGAGCCCCCCCAGGCCCCGCCAGACCCCTCAAACCCCACCAGGGGGGTCCCTGGGACCACCACCCGACCACCCCTGACCCCTGGGACCACCACCCGACCCGACCACCCCTGACCCCTGGAGCGCGGGGGAAGGAGCTCTTGGGGGACCAGGACCCTGCGGGGGTGCTGGTGGGGCAGCAGCAGCTCCCGGGGCCCCATCGGCTCCTCCCCGACCGGGGGGGTTCCTGGGGGGCTCCCTCTGGGCCCCCCCTTTGCTGCAGGAGCGTCAGCAGGAGCGGCACAAGGTTTGTCTCTCCCTCGGTTCCTCCCCAGAGCTCAGCCGGGGCCTCCAGCGGGTCCTCCCGGGACGGGGTCCCACCAGGGCACGGCGGGAACCTCGGGAGCTCCTGGGAGGGGAGATCCCACCGGGCTCTCAGCTCTGTTGGCTGCTCCACGGGCAGCGGCACAGCTGGGCCTCACCTCTGTCAGCTCCTCACCTCTATCAGCTCCTCACCTCTATCAGCTCCTCACCTCTATCAGCTCCTCACCTCTATCAACTCCTCACCTCTATCAGCTCCTCATCTCTGTCAGCTCCTCACCTCTATCAGCTCCTCACCTCTATCAACTCCTCATCTCCATCATCTCATCTCCTCACCTCTATCAGCT
>NW_020961797.1:0-1201 GCF_003031625.1 Empidonax traillii | reverse complement strand
TGACACCAGGGGAGCTGATGGTGGCACCGGGGGGTGGCACGGGGGGCGCCGCCAGGGGGGTGTCACCTCCCCGGTGCCGGTGCCGGTGCCGGTGGCGGTGACAGCGGTGCCGCCGCAGTTCCTGTGCCTCAGGAACATCCGCACCTTCCTCTCCGCCTGCGCCGACAAATTCGGGCTCCCCAAGCACCGGCTCTTCGGAGCCTTCGACCTCTTCGACGTCGAGGACTTCGGCAAGGTGGGACCCCCTGGGACCCCCCGGGGTGGTGGTGGTGGTGGGGGGGGTGTCTGGGTGTGTCCCCCCCTCCCCCCTGATGTCACCTGGGTGTGTCCCCAGGTGATCGAGACCCTCTCGACGCTCTCCTGGACCCCCATTGCCCAGAGCAAGGGCTTCACGTGAGTGCACAGACCCCCCCCCTGCCTTGGGGTCCCGGGGGTCCCCTGGGGGTCCCGGGTGTCCCCAAGGGTCCCAGTTGCCCCTGGGGGTCCCGGGTGTCCCAGTTGTCCCCCCTGTACCATCCTCGGGGGTCCCACGTGCCAAATCTTTGAGGGTCCCAAGTGTTCCTGAGGGTCCCGGGTGTCCCAGTCCCTGGGGGGTCCCACTTGTCCCTGAGGGTCCCCTGTGTCCAGTCCCGGGGGGTCCCAGGTGTCCCATCCTTGGGGATCACGTGTATTCAATCCCTGGGGGTCCCAGATGTCCCCGGGGGGTCCCAGCTGTCCCGGGGGGTCCCAGATATCCAGTCCCCGGGGGTCCCAGATGTCCCTGGGGGTCTCAGGTGTCCCCGAGCGTCCCAGGTGTCCCCGGGGGTCCCAGGTGTCCCTGGGGGTCTCAGGTGTCCCCGAGGGTCCCGGGTGTCCCAGCCCTGGGGGTCCCGGGTGTCCCCGAGGGTCTCAGGTGTCCCCGAGGGTCCCGGGTGTCCCAGCCCTGGGGGTTCCAAGTGTCCCTGGGGGTCCCGGGTGTCCCTGGGGCTCCTGGGGGATTCCCGGGGGTTCCTGGGGGTCCCAGCTGTCCCCGGGGGTCCCAGATCCCCACAGATCCAGCTCCAGGGGGGTCTCAGGGGTCCGTCTTGTGTGTGTCCCCCCCCCCAGGCCATTCCCGTCCGAGGAGTGCGGAGGGGACGAGGACATTTACAGCGGCCTGTCCGACCTCATCGAGTCAGTGGGGCTGGGGGCACTGGGGGGCAGTGGGGGGCACTGGGAGGGC
>NW_020961796.1:4288-5875 GCF_003031625.1 Empidonax traillii | reverse complement strand
GTTTGAGGGGTCCTGGAACGGATTTGGGGGGCCCTGGAGGGGGTTTGGGGGGTCCTGGAGGGGGTTTGGAGGGCCCTGGAAGGGATTTGGGGGGTCTTGGAGGGGGTTTGGGGGGTCCTGGAAGGGATTTGGGGGGCCCTGGAGGGGGTTTGGGGGTCCTGGAGGGGGTTTGGGGGGTCCTGGAGGTGTCTGAGGGGTCTCCTGTCCCCCCCCCCAGCTGATAAAGCCGCTCTGTGGGATTTTCTCCCAATTTGGGCACGTCCTGAACTGAGGGGGTCTCTGAGGGGTCCCGGAGGACATTGAGGGTCCTGGGGGGGTGTGAGGGGTTTGGGGGTCTCAGAGGGTGTGTGAGAGGTGTGTGAGGGTCCCAGGGCTGTATGAGGGGTATCTGAGGGTCCCAGGGCTGTGTGAGGGGTTTGGGGGTCCCAGGGGGTGTCTGAGGGCCGTGTGGGGGTCCCAGGGGCTCTCTGAGGGCTGTGTGAGGGTCCTGGGGCCATCTGAGGGATGTTTGAGGGTCCTAGGGGCTCTCTGAGGGGGGTCTGAGGGGTGTGTGAGGGTCCCGGGGGCTCTCTGAGGGCTATGTGAGGGTCCTGGGACTGTGTGGGGGTCCTGGGACTGTGTGAGGGTCCTGGGGCTGTGTGAGGGTCCCAGGGGCTGTGTGAGGGCTGTGTGGGGGTCCCGGGGGCTCTCTGAGGGCCATATGGGGGTCCCGGGGGCTCTCTGAGGGCTGTGTGGGGGTCCCGGGGGCTCTGTGAGGGCTGTGTGAGGGTCCTGGGGCTGTGTGGGGGTCCCAGGGGCTCTGTGAGGGCTGTCTGACCCCCCGTGCCCCCCCAGAGCTGAAGAAGTCGCTGTACGCCATCTTCTCGCAGTTCGGGCAGATCCTGGACATCCTGGTGTCGCGCAGCCTGCGCATGCGGGGCCAGGCCTTCGTCATCTTCAAGGAGCTCAGCAGCGCCGGCAACGCCCTGCGCTCCATGCAGGGCTTCCCTTTTTATGATAAACCCATGGTGAGAGCCTAAATCCATCCTAAACACACCTTAAATCCATCCTAAACACAGCCAGGGCTTCCCCTTCTACGATAAACCCATGGTGAGAGCCTGAATCCACCCTAAATGCATCCTAAATCCACCCTAAATCCATCCTAAATCCACCGTAAATCCATCCTAAACACACTCTAAACACACCCAGGGCTCCCCTTTCTATGATAAACCCATGGTGAGAGCCCGAATCCACCCTAAATCCATCCTAAATCCACCCTAAACACAGCCAGGGCTTCCCCTTCTGCGATAAACCCTGGTGAGAGATAAACCCATGGTGAGAGCCCAAACACACCCTAAATCCATCATAAATCCACCCTAAATCCACCCTAAATCCATCCTAAACACACCCAGGGATTCCCCTTCTATGATAAACTCATGGTGAGAACCCAAACACACCCTAAATCCATCCTAAACACACCCAGGGCTCCTCTTCTATGACAAACCCACAGTGAGAGCCCAAAATAGCCCGAAATCCCCCCGAAATTCCAAAAATCACCGCCCAAACCATCCCAAATCCCCCCAAACTGTCCCAAATCCCCCCCAAACC
>NW_020961796.1:0-1674 GCF_003031625.1 Empidonax traillii | reverse complement strand
GGGATTTGGGAAGGTTTGGGGGTGTTTTGAGTGACTTTTCCATGTTTGGGGTGCTATTTGGTGCCTTCTGGGTGATTTGGGGCTGATTTTGGCTCACGTTGCCGTATTTGGGGTGGTTTTGGAGTGGATTTGGGGTGGTTTGGGGTGTTTTGGCTCTCTTTGTCTGGTTTTGGGGTGTTTTGGGGCTGTTTTTGTCTGGTTTTGTCTGTTTTTGGGGTGGTTTTAAGGTTTTTTTTTCTGGTTTTGGGGTGGTTTCAAGGTGTTTTTTTCTGGTTTTGGGGTGGTTTTGTCTGGTTTGGGGTGGTTTTGTCTGTTGTTGGGCCGTTTTTGGGGTGGTTTTGGCTGTTTCTGGGCTGTTTTTGGGATGTTTATGGCTGTTTTTGGGATGTTTTGGGTTGGTTTTGTCTGTTTTGGGGTTTTTTCTGTTTTCTGGGGTGGTTTTGCCTTTTTTTGGGGTGTTTTTGTCTGTTTTTGGCTGGTTTGGGGCTGGTTTTGGGGTATTTTGGTCTGTTTCTGGGCTGTTCTGTCTGGTTTTACCTGGTTTTGGGGTGTTTTTGTCTGTTTTTGGGCTGTTTTGGTCTGGTTTTTTGGGCATTTTTGTCTGTTTTTTGTCTGGTTTTGTCTGTTTTGGTCTGGTTTTTTTGGGCGTTTTTGTCTGTTTTGGGCTGGTTTTGGGGTGTTTTTGTCTGGTTTGGGGGTATTTTGGGCTGTTTTTGGAGTATTTTGCGTTGTTTTTGGGGTATTTTGCGCTGTTTTTGGGGTATTTTGCGCTGTTTTTGGGGTATTTTGCGCTGTTTTTGGAGTATTTTGTGCTGTTTTTGGGGTATTTTTTGCTATTTTTGGGGTATTTTGCGCCGTTTCTGGGCTGTTTTTGGGGTATTTTGCGCTGTTTTGGGGGTATTTTGTGCTGTTTTTGGGGTATTTTGGGCTGTTTTTGTGCTGTTTTGGGGCTGTTTTTGGGGTATTTTGCGCCGTTTTTGTGCTGTTTTGGGGGTATTATGCACTGTTTTTGGGGTATTTTGTGCTGTTTTGGGGCCGTTTTTGGGGTATTTTGGGGCCGTTTTGGGGGTATTTTGGGGCCGTTTTTGGGGTATTTTGTGCTGTTTTTGGGGTATTTTGCGCCGTTTCTGGGCTATTTTTGGGGTATTTTGCGCTGTTTTGGGGTATTTTGTGCTGTTTTTGGGGTATTTTGGGCTGGTTTTGGGGGTATTTTTTGCTGTTTTGGTTGGTTTTGGGGTATTTTGCGCTGTTTTTGGGGTATTTTGCGCTGTTTTTGGGGTATTTTGTGCTGTTTTTGTGCTATTTTGCGCCCTTTTTGTGCCTTTTTTCCCATTTTTCCCCCCTAACCCCCCGTCCCTCCGCAGGGCCTGCCCGCGCTGTCGCAGCCCCCGCGGCTGCTGCACCACCTGGGGCAGCCCCCCTACATCCCCCCCCCGGGCATGATCCCCCCCCCCGGCATCGCCCCCGGGGGGCTCCCCCCGGGCTCCCTCCCCCCCCAGCAGGTGCTGCCCGGCCAGATCCCCCCGGCACAGAGCGTGAGTCAAACGGGGGGATTGGGGGGGGTTGGGATGGGATTTGGGGGGTTGGGATGGGGTTAGGGGGGGATTGGGGGGGATTTGGGGGGGTTGGGATGGGATTGGAGGGGGTTGGGATGGGATTTGGGGGGTTGGGATG
>NW_020961795.1:4249-5875 GCF_003031625.1 Empidonax traillii | reverse complement strand
AGGATTTAAAAAAACGAAAAACCAACAAAAGAACGTTTTCCAAAAGCCAAATGACATGCTGGGAAAGGAGTGGATGTGTTTCAAAAGCACTGAATGTGCCTGAAGGCATCAATATGATATAAGTACTGTGTAATAATATAAATTATATAATATTGTTAATATAATATATTAATAAGATATAAGTACTGTGTAATAATATGAACTCAGAAGTTGTGTCTCCAGGTGGGTTTCTGTGGTGACTGCAGCAGACTGCACTCAGTGCATGAGCTGAAAAGAAATATGTCCCCATCTGTTTTACCTCTGCAGGTTTTTTTTTCAATGCACCTCCCAATCTCTGTTGGAGCCTTTTCTTTGCATTTCATTGTCTCATTTCTAACCTACAGTAAGGACATTTTTTTCTATAGTTTTTGTTGTAAGGTAGGTCTATGTCTTCTATTATAAGGAATATCCTATTTCTTTTACACTCTGCTTTTCTCTAAGATTTGAAAACAAACTTTTTCCCCATAATTATTCCCGCTTATTTATTTCTTCCTATACTTTTTAACCCCTACCTGCTTGTCCTTTTCTTTCAGCTAACTGTTTGGGAATATAGGTTAGAATGATGGGTGTACAAAGTAAGTACAGATAAGTTCTAAGCAAGTGTAGAAATAAAAATTAAATTGAGTACAAACAGTAGGTGTTTGAGAAACCTCACTTAATAGAAAAAACTCACGGGGTCATGGAAGGAATTTTGTCTTGATGTTCTCGATAATCTGTTTACCATCTTTTAAGATCACCTGGAGATGGCAGTGAAAAGGCTTACTGGGAAAAGTTGTCATGTGTAAGCACTGCAAATGTACTGCTTGCTTTTTACTTTGATCATAATTGCTGAATTGTGGAGATATTTTAAACTCTACAAGTTCCTGCTTTCGTTTCTCCCTCCCGCTGGGCATTTGAAATATGTTGGACCGATTAGAAATTGTGTGGAAAAGAAAATCACTACAGGACTCACGAACCACTGTGAACCGCTTAAAATGCTCATAAAATTGGGTTCATCTGGTTGTTGTTTTAAGTGGATTTTTATTTGTCTGGGTAAGACCTCCAGATAAACAGGGACATCCAGCTTCCCTGGAGGCGGCTGAGGCATCTGAGTGGCTCCTTGCAGCGGGGTTGGATTGTTGGCTCAAGGCCTGTAGTTTTTTACAGGGACATCTGTGTCAGAGGAGAGCCCTTCACTCGATTTTTGGGAAGCTGGCAGGGGCTGGGAGCCAGGGTCCAGCTGCAGGCAGGAGCTCCTGCTTGTGTGATGAGCTCCCACACGGTGCCAAGCTCTGAAGTGGCCATGAGCTCCAGCTGGAGGAATTTTGACTCAGCAAGACCCTGTCCTGCAAGCTTTTCTTGGCAAAGGAGCATGTTATGGCTCGCTGCAGCGTTTCAGCTGCTGTAGACACATCCAAGATCAGGGATAAAAAGAGAGTTTACCAGCTATGGAAGAAAGGATTGACTACTTATGAAGAATTCAGGAAGACAGCAAGATTATGCAGACAGAAAATCAGGGATGCAAAAGCACAATTTGAAGTTAAATTGGCCACTTCTGTTAAGGATAACAAAAAGCACTTCTATAAATACATTAATAACAGAAGGAGG
>NW_020961795.1:0-1065 GCF_003031625.1 Empidonax traillii | reverse complement strand
ACTGGTTCTAACAGTGAAAATGTGGCGGTGCCCTTGTGAATCTCTTCCATTTCAGGTGAGTGTAGTTGAAGGACACGCTGGAATCGCGGTTGAAAGGACAGCACTGGGGTACAGTCTGAGAAATCACAGGTTTTTAATATTGACAAACAGATAGAACATCATGCCACCTTGAAATAACTTGGTAAAAACTGACTTATTAATGGTGAATTCTGTGTCCACTTAAGATGTTTATATGTTTTAATAAGAAAAAACTGTGTGCAAGCTCAGTCAGACTTTATTGTCTATTTTATAGCGACATCCAAGCAAAGTCATTTTTGCTTCCTCGTTTAGGTGTCATTTTTATTGGTATAATCGTTAATCTTAAAATATTTTTTTCTTTTTTTTTTTTTTCCCCCCAGTGGGAAGAGATTAGTGGTGTCGATGAGCATTACACCCCCATCAGAACTTACCAGGTGTGCAATGTCATGGATCACAGCCAGAACAACTGGCTGAGGACAAACTGGATTCCGCGCAACTCGGCTCAGAAGATCTACGTGGAGCTCAAGTTCACCCTGAGGGACTGCAACAGCATCCCCCTGGTCCTGGGCACCTGCAAGGAGACCTTCAACCTGTACTACATGGAGTCCGACGACGACCACTCGGTCAAGTTCAAGGAGCACCAGTTCACGAAGATCGACACCATCGCGGCCGACGAGAGCTTCACCCAGATGGACCTCGGCGACAGAATCCTCAAGCTCAACACGGAAGTGCGCGAGGTGGGGCCCATCAGCAGGAAGGGCTTCTACCTGGCCTTCCAGGACGTGGGTGCCTGTGTCGCCTTGGTGTCGGTGCGGGTGTACTTCAAGAAGTGCCCTTTCACCGTCAAGAACCTGGCCATGTTCCCCGACACGGTGCCCATGGACTCGCAGTCGCTGGTGGAGGTGCGGGGCTCCTGTGTCAACCACTCCAGGGAGGAGGAGCCCCCCAAGATGTACTGCAGCACAGAGGGGGAGTGGCTGGTGCCCATAGGGAAGTGCCTGTGCAATGCTGGCTACGAGGAGCGAGGCTTTGCGTGCCAAGGTAACA
>NW_020961794.1:4680-5876 GCF_003031625.1 Empidonax traillii | reverse complement strand
GTCTGAAGGAAGAAGGGGCAACAGCTCGGGTGCCTGATGGAACACAGAAGCCAAGGAGAATGTTGTCACCTGAATATACTCTTCTTGACTGTTCCACAGAAGAAATGGAGGAATATCTAAAATCCTCATCCCAGGGTCCGGAGGATTATTCATTACCTCCACCCATTAGAAGCCCATCCCCGAGGCGTGTTCCGTTTCCTCATCCACGTGAGAGAGGCAGAGTGGAGACAGTTCCACATAGATACATTAGAAGAGAGGTGGAAATGGATAGGAGGGATGTCCATCCAGGAGCAGAAGTTGTGAGAACATCTGAAGTACTACGATCATTGACCCCAGCAGAGCTCCGGGATTTAAGAAAAGATTATAGTCGCCGGCCTGTTGAACGAATTCTAACCTGGCTGGTAAGGTGCTGGGACAACGGAGCTAGAAGTCACATGCTGGAAGGTCATGAAGCACAGCAGTTGGGATCTCTGGCTCGAGACCGTGAGATTGAGCAAGGGATTGCAAGAGAGCGATTTAGTCATAGTCTCTGGCTTAGGATCCTTACTGCGGTGAGAGAGAGATATCCATTTAAAGAGTACTTAACAAGTTCTCCAAGAAAATGGACAACTGCAGAAGAAGGTATTCAATATCTAAGGGAACTGGCCATGCTTGAACTTATCTTCAGTAAGCCGGACTATTATGATATCTTAGACCCTGCACGTCTCCCGTGTACCAATCCAATGTGGAGAAAAGTGATCAAAGGTGCTCCTGCACAATACGTCAACTGCCTAATTTCAGCATTCCATCCAAAATTAGATGAACCAGATGTAGAAACGATGTGTCAGTGGATACAGATTATAGCGGAGAATTTCGAAGATCTTTCCGATGTCCGACGTCAACCCACTCACTCTAAGGGAAGAATGGAAAGAGATTATGAATATTCCCAATATGAAGATGACTACGAAGATGGAGATGACTACAGAGACACACCAGTAAAGCGATCTAGACCACCAGCTCGATCTCAGCCTCGATCTTGGTCCAGATCTCGGTCAACAACTCCTCCCCCTACACGCAGGAGGAAGGGCCCTAACCGTCAATCACGTAATCAGTTGTGGTCCTACTTACGCAATCAGGGAGAGAACATGAAAAAATGGGATGGACAGCCCACTTCTAAACTTCAGGCCAGAGTGAAAGAGCTGAAGCAGAAGGAAGCC
>NW_020961794.1:0-1351 GCF_003031625.1 Empidonax traillii | reverse complement strand
ACCTGCTGCTGGGAAAATTGAAAGATATAACGGACTGTTAAAAACAACTTTAAAAGCACTATGTGAGGGAAAATTTAAGAACTGGGATAAGCACCTAGCCAAGGCCACCTGGTTGGTAAATACTAGAGGCTCTGTCAACCGAGCTGGCCCTGCCCAAGCAGAATCCCTCCACACTGTAGATGGAGACAAGGTTCCAGTGATTCACCTGAGAGGTATGTTGGGTAAAGCCGTTTGGGTTGCCCCTACCTCGGGCCAAGACAAACCCATTCGTGGAGTTGTCTTCGCTCAAGGGCCAGGGTACACATGGTGGGTGATGAGGAAGGATGGAAAGATACAGTGTGTGCCCCAAGGAAATTTATCCTTGGGGAAAAACTAACTTTGTGTTTCAAGTTGTTTTACAGGAGACCAGTCGCCAAGTGAGAGAGACCTGACCAATGCTGATACCAGTATCTGACGATGAAACAAAAAACCAGTCCTAAACCTGAGCTGTGATTGTAACCGAAGTGCCAAGGATCCGAACCAAGCTACTGTTGATGCTGAAGTCAATCGCTTACCACAAAACAACTACTTCGAAGGACTATATATATATATATATATATGTACATATGCGCGGGATATAAGCAAATACGTAAAATATAAATGTTACGTAAAATAGTATGGAATAAGGGGTGGAGAATGTAGTGGTTTTGAGTCTAGGCCTTCCTTGGTGATCAGGTTGTAACCAAGGAACCAAGGTCATGTTCCCAGTATTCCATACAATTTTACGTAAGCAAGAGTATAAATAAAGAGAGAGAGGAAGCTCTCGCTCTCTTTCTTCCGGCGGACCCAAGGTGGAGGTAACTCTACTGTCGCTCTGCCCGGGTGAGGGAGTGAGGCCTGGCGCGTCTGGTTGGCCTTGAGAGGAGGACAGTGCTGTGTTAGCTGTGTGGGGTGGCTCGCTTCCTCTTGAGGGGAGTATTTAACTTTTTATCCCTTTTTGTCCTTTTTCCCTTTTCCCTTTCCCTTCCCTTCCCTTTCCCTTTTGGGGAGTTCCCTTTTGTAGTGTGTATATAGTTTTCTATATATATATATATATATAAATCTTTCATTTAAAATTCATTTGGTTTGGGTTCTTTTGTTTTTTTTCCGGTCAGCTGGGAGAAAGTGAAAGGCAGGGGGAAGGTTTTGTCCCCGGGGTCCAGGGACTTGGCTGGGAGCCAAGTCCAACCTGGGACAAGTGTTTATGTGTTGGAACAAGTAGCCCAGGGAGGTGGTGGAGTCTCTGGAAGTGTTCAGATGGCATCTGGATATGGCACTTTGGGATGTGGTTTAGGGATGATTATGGTGGTGCTGGTGGACAGTCGGACTAGAA
>NW_020961793.1:4649-5877 GCF_003031625.1 Empidonax traillii | reverse complement strand
CTGCCAACCCCCTGGGCCTGCTCTGGGCCCTGCAGCTCCTTGCCCTGCTCCCAAGGGCTCTGGGGGTGCTTCATGCTCAGGCCTTGGGCTTTAGAGCTCAGGGTGGGGATTGGGCACAACTTTGGCAGGTTTGTTGTTCTGCTGGCAGGGTCTGGTTCATGATGAGGGGAAGAGCTTTTTGGGCTGGATCAGGATTAAAAATTGTCTTTTCATACTGGTGATACAAGTTTTGGATTAGGGTGAGCATCGGAGGACAAATAAGAGTCTGGAGTTCTGTGTTTGGCCTTTTTCTGGCCCAGAATAAAGCAGAGGATTCCTGTCAATGGGAGGGGCAGCACTTTTGGGGAGTGTTGGGGCTTGAGGTTACAAAGAGGGTAAAGGTCCATCAGGAGTGTTTGCACTCCTAATGTTTTAGCACACTCAGGATTACATGAAACTGCTTTTATTTCATCAAAATCTTTCCTCTCTGTTGACCAAGCCTTATATCCTTCCCTGAATATCCAATCCTTTTTGTCCCAGTTCCTCCTGATCTGCCACCAACTTCCATCTGGTTGGGCTCAGCTTTGTGATGACCCTGTGCAACCTCATGGAATCAAAGGGGCCATTGTGGCACTGCAGGGCAGGAAAGAAAGGAACACAGGGACACTGTGAAATCTTTTGGAACCAGGGCAGCATTTAACATGGGGGGCATTGTGGAAAAAAAAAGGGAACGCTGAAACCTTTTGGTACCTCATGGAACAAGGGAGCCCTTGTGGCACTGTGGTGCCTCCAGGAAACAAAGAAACCCTGGGACACAGTGAAACCTCATGAAAGGAAGGAGCCACTGTGACACTACAGGGCCTGGGGACACTGGGGAACCCCACGGAACCAAGGGGTCATTGTGCCACCGAGGACACCTCATGAAATGAAGGGACCACTGTGACACTCCAGGGCATTCTGGAGCCAAAGGATCCCGGGGACACTGAGCAGCCTCCTGGAATCAAGGGGCCACTTAGACACTGCAGGGCCTCCTGGAAACCAAACCAAATCCAGGCTTGTCCAGGTGCTGAGGGGGATTCAGAAGGGAGGCAGCAGTGATTGCTCCCTACACACCCACCACTCCAATGGGCTCTCCCTGCTCTGAAGGTTTCTGGCCATCAGGCTGTAGCTGAGGGGCTTGGGCAGGGCCATGAGGAGGGGGGAGAACAAGGGCTGTGTCCAACTCTGCCAGGAGGGCTGTGCTGGGCAA
>NW_020961793.1:0-1032 GCF_003031625.1 Empidonax traillii | reverse complement strand
GTTAAGGTACTTTGCCTTTTCCTTTGACTCTGAGTTTTGAAGAGGTTTGTGCAATAATTGATTCCAATTCTCTGCTTTAATTAGTCCCTGGGGAGACTTTGTCAGTAGTGACACTCAGTGGGGCTCATTAATGCTTCAAGGTACTCAAGGGTTTTGAAGGAACTCTTCCTTTTGAAAGTGAGTTTTTGAGAGGTTTGTTCAGTTATGGCTTCCAATTATCTGCTCTAATGAGTCCCTTGTGATTCTCTATCAGTTGTGACACTCAGTGGGGCTCAGTGATGCTTCAAGGCACTCAAGGTATATTTATTAAGACACTTCTTTTTGACACTGAGTCTTTTACAGGCTTGTTTAGTCCAGGCCTCCAATTATCTGCTCTAATGAGTCCCTTGAGAGCCTTTGTCAGGAATGGCCCTCAGAGGGGCTTGTTAAAGCTTCAAGGTACTTTGCCTTTGAGTTTTGAAGAGGTTTGTGCAGTCATGGCGTCCAATTCTGTGCTTTAATTAGTCCCTGAGAGATTTTGCCCGTAGTGACACTCAGTGGGGCTCATTAATACTTCATTGTATTCAAGGGTTTAAAGGAACTTTTCCTTTTGAAAATGACTCTTTGAGAGGTTTGTTCAATCATGGCCTCCAATTCTTGTCTCCACCGAGTCCATGAGGAGCCTGTTTTGGAAATGGCCCTCAGGGGGACCCATTAATGCTTCCAGATACTTTGGGTTTTCCTTCTGACTTTCCCTCATGGACAGGTTTGTACAATGTCCCCTCAGTCCCTGAGGTTCAAGGACTCAGCACCAAAAGCCCCCCGGGGCTCACTCAGATAAAGCAAGTCCTGAAAAACCATGGCCCTTCCTGTGATTTCCCTCTGGTCTGGACAGTAAATTAGGAATGTTGTCTCATGGAATCAGGGGACCATTGGGACACTGCCCAGAGCCTTTGTCTGCCTGCACTCCTGGCCTGCAAGGATCTGCTCTCAGGAGTCCCTGGGGAGGCTTTGTCAGTGCCTGCCCTCAGTGGGGCCCAGCAATGCTTCAAG
>NW_020961792.1:2910-5878 GCF_003031625.1 Empidonax traillii | reverse complement strand
GGGGCTAAGTCAGGTTCGATTTCCCAGCCCCTCCTGCTCGATCAGCACAGACAGGGGAACAAATCCAGCTTCATTAAAACTGCTCCTGACTTCTGTCAAGCTGATGTGATTTGTTCAAATACATATAATTTCCTCTCCCATTTTGTTAGGACTGGAGAGAGACACGGTGTCAAAATCCAGATCAAAATGATGGAGCACCGACAGAGACACCAAGGGATTGGCAGCCAAGGCTACTGTTGAGCCCAGAGATCCCTCCAGGAATTGTGTCCTGCTGCTGCCCAGGCTCTGCCCCAGCACCCCCCAAACCTCCTCCACACCCACATCTGCCTGCCAAAAAACATCCCCTGGGAAAGCCTCAGGAAAAACTCACGGTATTTCTTGTCCAGCTCTAGAAACATTCCCTGTTTTCTGGGGTCAGCAGCAGGAAGCTCCAGGGATTCTGGGCCCTGGCAGCAAACCTTCCATGAGAGTCCAGGGTAGAGATGGAAGGAGCCCAAGGGAGCACGAGTGTTTGATGGGATGGAGGTGTAAAAGAAGACCAGGCTGCTCAGCCACTGAAGCACTTAATGCTGTGAGGAAAATAATTAACACCTCACATGAGAAGGGACCAGAATCTGAAGGTGCCAGGAGAGGTTGAAAAGAAAACGTGCCACGCAAGGTCCAGATAAAGAGAAATAAAGATGCAGTAAAGGCATGAAGTGACATTTTCAGAGGTGGTTTAGGAAGCCTGAATTCCATTTTATGCAGGACTTCAATTTCCATGGGCTGCCAATGAGGGCTGAGCTGATTTGAGGGATATTTAAACACCTAAAGCACATCTCTGGGCTCAGGGGCTGGAAGTTTTTCACTAGGAAGTCCCTCAGCATGACCAGCATCTTCCAGAGCCTCTGGCCAGACTCCTGCAGATCCATTCCCACCCTGTCCCAGGAACCAGAGCCATATCAGAAATGGTATTTGAGGCAGACTGCAAACTTTGCCCAAAATCCCATTTCTACAAGTGAACACGGCTGGGAATTTGGCCGAGGAGTCACTTGGAAATCAAGTCCAGGTGGCTCCGAGCCACAGCTCAGTCACAGCTTGGGAAGAGAGTCCAGGAGCAGCCACCTGAGATCCCACAGGGACTCAAGAATTGCAGACAGGGGCCTGTGGGCCATGGAAAAAGGGAATAAAGCCCTGGCAGGGAGGGCCCAGGGCCTCGTTCACTGGGGCCAAGGATGAGCTGCAGGGTCAGAGCTGCCCAGCCCAGCAGTGACACAGGACAGCAACACAGAGGGGAGGTTTGGGGCTGGGCTTGGCCTCTTCATCCCCCTGATCCACAGCAGGGTGTCCAGGCAGTGATCCAAGCACAGCTCCTTCCCCCAGACCCCACTGGTGTCCAACTCAGCCTCCAGGGAGAGCCTGGCTGCTGATGTGCCCGATTCCCAGCAAGGAGGTCAAGTTAACCCCCCAGTGATGGGCTTCTTGCTTTTCCATCAGCATTCCCGCTGCCAAGGGGGCTCAGTCTGATCCATCTGATCCCCTCTAACTCATCCAGCCCAGGACATGGAAGTGCAGCCTCTGCATTTCACTCCAGGTTGCAGCCAGATGTTTTCTCCTCCAGACATTCTACTGCCCATCCCTGTGGGATGTCCTGTCCATCAGGGATAGTCCCCCATCGCTCCTCTCCCCCAAAGCCAGCTCAGCCCAGCACCAGCATCCCCAGGAGCTCCACACCAAAGTCCTGCTGGGAAGCTCTGGGCTCTCCCAGCAGTGTTTCCAAACACGGGACACCTCAAATGGGTTATTAAATCCCCTCCAAAATCTCCTGGAGACACCTGGGAGTGCTGCCTATGGAGAAACCCACCCTCTGGCACCACAATTTGAAGTCCATCAACAGGCCATGGGTTCCCTCAGGAGTCTCCATCTCCCAGGGACAGCAGAGCAGCACAAGGAGGGCAAAAACAAGCAGAGAAGAGTCAGATGTGCCTCAGCTCAGGTTCTCCAGGATTTTGGCTGGCTCAGGGCATTTCTACCCCTTGGCCTGGTCCCTGCCAGAGCTTTCTTTTCTCACCCCCAAAATCCAGTCAGCTTTTGCAGGTTTTATCTTCACACTCGTGCAGGTGTTGTTTTGTTGGGAAATCCATGGTGTGCCCTGGGGGCTCTGAGGTGTCCTAGGCTCTAACCAGGCAATAACCACCTTCCTCTGAGCCTGTGGCTACAGAGCCAAGAGTTCCAGGGACATGATGGATAAACTCAGTCCTGCAGGCACTGAGCTCAGCAGCCTCTCCCACCCTTCATGTTTTGTGTTGTGCCTCCAGGTGAGGATGGAACAGCTCGAGTCCATCATTTCCAGCAGGGCAGGGATGATGTGGCTGCAGTCCCAGACTGTTGCTCTGGGTGTTTGTGACTCAGACAGTGCTGCTGGGGAGAAGCTGGACAACCATAACCCCCCTCCTGGCCCAGTCTGCCACAGCAGGTCACTTCAGGCTTGCTTTTCCTCCAGGTTCTTGTTGTTTGTCTGTATTAAAGCTGTAAAGTGTTGTGTCCAGAGCTGTCCAGACACCCACACTGCCTGGGGGCTTGTTCTGAGTGCAAATCAAAGAATCATAAAATCATCTCAGTTTAAAAAAAAGTCCTCTGAGGTCACCGAGTCCAACCTGCCAAGGCCACCACTGACCATGTCCCCAAGGGCCACATCCACATCTCTTAAACCCCTCCATAGGTGGGGACTCCCCCACTGCCCTGGGCAGCTGTGCCAGGGCCTGACCACCCTTTCCAAGGAGAAATTCCTCCTGATGTGCCCCCTGCCCCTCCCCTGGCACAGCTGGAGGCCGTTCCCTCTCCTCCTGTCCCTGTTCCCTGGGAGCAGAGCCCGACCCCCCCCGGCTCCCCCCTCCTGTCAGGGATTGCAGAGCCAGAAGGTCCCCCCTGAGCCTCCTTTTCTCCAGGCTGAGCCCCCCCAGCTCCCTCAGCTGCTCCTGCTGCTCCA
>NW_020961792.1:0-2102 GCF_003031625.1 Empidonax traillii | reverse complement strand
TGGACAGCCAGTCCTTCATCTGAAGCTTTTGGGTTTGATGTACCGCTAGGAAAAAGCTTCAGTGAGGATCCTCAACAACTTGTAAACAGGCTGGTGGCCCTGCTGGTGATGTGCTGAATGACAGCTTGGGCTTCCAGATGTTTGGGAATGACAGACACCTCTGGAAATCCTCCTTTGAGAGGCAAAGGAGGAACGGCAAAACACCCCATTTGATCCAGCCTGGCTGTGCTATTAGAAATGCAAGGAGAGTAACCAGACACATGCAGGTAGCACCAGGATGATTTATATTATTACTCCTACAATTATTATTAGAGTTCCAAAGATCCTGAGGCGCAGCAGGACCATTAGAATAAAATATGGGAGTAAATTGCAGAGGAAGGCGTGATAATTGAAGCAATAAGGGAAAACACAGAATGCACAAGGAAATGCTGTGATCCAACCACGACTTTCAGGGCTGTAAAACCGGGAATCTTCCTGAAGAGAAGCAAGGAGCAGCTCTTTGGGAGAGCTCCACGATGCTGGGGGCTTTCTGAGAGCTTTAAAACAGCCAATTCCTGAATTTTTTTGGAGGGGGGGGAGGGGATGTCAATGCTGGGGGATCCTGTGGGGTTTCAGGGAATTGCCAGTGCAGAGTTATCAGCAGAGATCTTCTCAGCTGGTTGATGTGATGCTGAGGGACAGGCCAACGTGCGGTTCATCATTTCAGCCCTTCCAAGTCAGCTGGTGCAGGGGGAGGCAGAGGAGCCCACAGAGCTGCTCCCTGGCCCTGGGGACCTTCAGGCAGAGCTTTGTTCACTGGCTCAGTCCCTGCTTTGTGCACATCCAAACAGACTTGGGTGGATTATGGGCTCAGCTCCCTTAGTTTCCCAGAGGATCAGGTCACTCCTGGCTGGATTTCCCAGGAGCTGCAGGCTCACCCAGGGCTGTGGGTGTTTTGCCTCTTGGCACAGTGGGAATGAGAGCAAAGGGGGGCCTGGAGATCTTGTTTGTCAACCAGGTAACAAAATAAAGCTCAGCATTTCAACCAACATCCACCAGCCTGCGTTGGGAACCCGCAGCCAGATGTTCCACGTGAGGTTTGTGCACCAGGGGCTTTGAAAACCTGACCTTTCTGGGTTTAATGAGATTTTCCACACAGAAACGAATCAGAGGACAAAGGGAGAACAGGCAGAAAACGGTTCTGATTCGAGCAGAGACAGAGACAAACGTGAACTGCCCAAAGCTGCTGGAATTGGCCGAGAATGAAGAGCAGGGCCTTACAGTGACAGACAGATCCCTCCTGTGTTCTCACCGCTCCTCCTGCAGCTGCAATTTTTGTGTTGCCCGTGACAGGAGGCTCTGAGCCTGCTGGGAATCCCCGTCCCGAGTGATGAGCCTTGTCCCTGAGGGCTTTGCATTTTTAATCAAGGGGCAGGACTGCCCTGGCCAAGCCACGAGTGCAGCCTTTGGGACGCGGGGTTTGGAGGAGAGCTCGGCGTTGTCACCGTTCATTCCCGCAGAACCTGCTGTGCCCAGAATGGTGGGGGTGGGACCTCAAACTCACCCCAAAACCACCAGAACTCGCCCGTTTTGCGAAGAGAACCAGAGCAAACCCAGCCCAGCCCGTGTCCCGGGGGCTGCTCAAAGCACCGGGGCATCTGCAAAATCAAGGCTGAGGGTGCGCTAATCCACCGTCCCTTCCCAGAGGAAAAGGCTGCCGGGGAACTGCTCAATAATTAACGCGGCCACTTAACTCCACTTAACCCAGCTCGTTAATATTTACAGGCAGCGAAAGGCAGGTCGCGGCACGGAGCGCGCAGGGAGCAGAAAACCCGGGCTGGGGACACTTTGCTGATGCTCAAACCCGCATACACGAAGCGGGAGATGAGGTCCTGGAGGAACCCTCTGGAGCCACGAGGAACCCAAACCAAGGGGCTGCTGTGCACCAGAGCAGGATTTGATGATCCTTTGGGTCCCTTCCGACTCAGAATATTCTGAGAATACAGCAGACCCAGCTGGTGCAGCTGGTTTCTCACTCCCCAGCTCGTGGAATCACAGACCTTTCTCCCAAAGCCGGTGTTGGTGTTAAAGGTTTAACACCAGCAGAAGAAATCAATGGCCAT
>NW_020961791.1:4199-5879 GCF_003031625.1 Empidonax traillii | reverse complement strand
GACAGGAGCACACGCTGCACTGACCTGCCACTGCGCTGGCCTCCCGCTGCTCTGCCCCTCCAACTGCCACAGGTATTCCAAGACCTGATGATGTCACCTGCACCTGAGCCTTCTGATTGGTCCATCCCTCAACATTCTGGATCACTGGGCTCATGCCAGCCAACGGCCACAACCAACCCACTCCTTTTCGTTGCTGACCCTTTAGGAGTTCTACAGGAACTCCCAGTACCTTCAGGGGCTCTGTAAGGAGGCTGGAGAGGGACTTCTCCCAAGGCAGGCAGGGACAGGGGGAATGGCCTTAAGCTTTTTTATTTAGATATTGGGAAGAAATTCTGGACTGCCAGGGTAGTGAGACACTGACACAGATTGCCCAGAGAAGCTGTGGGTTCCCCATCCCTGGAGGTGTTCAAGGCCAGGCTGGATGGGGGTCTGAGTGACATGATTTAGTGGAAGGTATCCCTACCCATGGCAGCAGAGTTGGGACCAGAGGAGCTTTCAGGTCCCTTCCAAACCTAACTATGACTGAGTTGCCATGACACAAATGTGGTGGGACACTTCCACAGCTGGAGCACTGCAACTGAGGGCTACAAGACCTCAGTTCAGAAGAGGGAGGCTAAGAAGGGGGTGCGGGGAGGTTGGGGATTTCAGTGTTAGGAAGCTGCCCTGTAGGAGCATCCTGGAGCCACTCTGGCAGCCACTCTTGTGCCACCTTGATCCCACCTGAGCTGGGACCAAAGCATCTTTACAGCAGCACACCCCACACTCACACAGTCAGACCTGGTTTCCTTATCAGCTCAACCGTGGGCTTCCCATAACAGAGTCACAGATCTCCTGGTCTGCAAAATAATTTGATCATGGTGCAATAACAAGGTAACAGCTGGAGCTGGGTGCCTCCAGCCAGGGACCCAGAACAAAGGAAGCCTTTTGAAATCAGATGGCAGTGAACAGGTCTAGTGTTTCCCCACTTAGGGTGTGGCCCAGCTTCTTCTACCCATGGCAAAATGCATCTGAGACATGCATGGAATAAGTCCTGTGGAAAACAAAGCAGAAAGTTTTGTGGAGGCCTTTGGAAGAGTAGAAGCCATGCACAGGCATAAGTTGTGATATTTTTGCTGGCCAGCGTCTTTTTGGTAGAGAAGTTTTACGGGAAAATGTTCATTCATTTTTACCAAAATTAATCAGGACAGAATTCAGTTTTGAAGAATATCTCATTTGGACTTGAAGCTGTGAGGTTTCTCTTCATATTTCTGATTCTCTGCTTCCTTTCTCCTTTGAAAACATTTTTTTTTTTTTAAAGAGAAATAGATGTTAGTAATGAGAGAGAGAAGAATTAAAATGTTACAAGCCTAGACATATTATTTTTTAATTTTCATTTTATGAAAATGCACAGCAGTGAATTTACATCTCAATTAAAACTTCATAAAATCAAGAAAATTGTTTCTACCTCCTCTCTTAATAAAGGTGCAAAAGTACTTCATAGAATATGGAGTGTTTTGTCTCCAAAGAAACAGAGATCTGTCTTTCCATTTGTGTGAAAGAAAAAAAAAAAAAAAAAAAAAAAGGAGTGATGAAAGCGTTTTGTGAAAAACATCAAATCCTAATGGAAAAGAAAGGACTTTTTTAAAAGAAAGGCTAGAACTTGCAGGTCTCAGCTATAAAGGGACAGTTTTGAAATCAAGT
>NW_020961791.1:0-1183 GCF_003031625.1 Empidonax traillii | reverse complement strand
GTCACTTTGTAAGGTCCCAGCTGGACAGCCACAAATCCAACCTGCAAGCTGCACATCCCTTTTGCTCCTAAGTCTTAGGGGTGGGCAATAAATTTCTTGCACACACTCTTCTGTAGCTGCTCAGGAGCTTGTGGGCTAAAGATTGAAATAATCCTTGGCTTTGTAAGGCACAACAGAGGTGTCACTTCCGGCATGTCATCGGCTTAAAAACACGTTTCAATTGCCCAAAGGTGGGACACTAACATAGATCCAAAAAAAAAAAATAAAATACAATCCTATCTGTGTATCACAAACACAGAGCACAAACTGGGCAGGGAAAACAGCCAAGCAGTGGCAATAGTCTAATACAGTAGAAGAGGCAAGATTAACCTGTGTCTACTGGATTACCAACAGCCTTCAGTTCCACCTAAGCTTTTCCTTAACCTTCCTCCAGATTAGTCAGGCTTTCACTAGGCAGGGATTGGGCTGAGTTTATCCCTAACTCAGACACCCTGCCCACAGGCCATTGCTGACCGTGCCCTGTTACTCCCGCCAAAGAACCACAAGGCTTCTGCGCTGCCCTACACAAGGGCAGCAGCTTCCACACAAATTCTCCCACCTTGACAGGTGACATCACTCTGGTCAGGGGTTTGGATGTTGTATTGGAGACATCGGAGCTTTGTGTCGGAGCTGCCTCCTCTTCAACTTTACTGCCCCGTGGTTCTTCTTCCACCTCAGAGACTGTTTCATCTCTGACAAATGCCTTGCCAGGCAACACGGAGGGGACACTGCAAGAGACACAGGACAAGTCATTTGAGCTTTGTCTGATCTTTCAGACTCAGCCATGGTCACAAATGGCTTCCAGAGCTTTCATGAGAATTCTGCCTATTGCAAAAGGCAATCCATCTCCATCTCCACTTCCAGTACCACCCTCACTATAAACTACACCAGCATCCCAGCTGACAACGAGGCAAGCAGAATCCTAACTTGGAGGAAAGGAGCAAGATTCTGCTCTACATAAGCTGAGAGTTTTCTGAATGGAGCACTTCATCTAGTGACCCACAGCAGCTCTACTACACGAGGCCACAAGAAGACAGAAATTGGGCCATACCTGTCCAACGTCTTGCTTTGCCGACTCTTTTCTAGCTCATATTTTGCCATCATTGCCTGGAAGGTGGGAACGTAGAGGATAGTTTCCAGCTTA
>NW_020961790.1:4805-5880 GCF_003031625.1 Empidonax traillii | reverse complement strand
CTGTTCCTAAAGCACAGCACACTGCAGGACAGGGGGGATTTGCAAAGGGCAAGGGCACAAGAATCCCAGCACAGCAGCACTGCCAGGGAGCAGCAGAGCTTGGGCTTTGCAGAGCTGCTCTTTCCACTCCCACACTGTCCTTGTGAGCCCCTTTCTGGCTGCAAGGCCTGAGTGCTCTCTGAGCACAGTCCTGGGGGTGAGAGCCCTTTGAGCACAGGCAGGGACAGGCACTGGGAACTTGTGAAGCAGAGCTGGGCTCCCTGACAGCATCTCCAGGATGCTGTGGGATCTTCTGAGGCCACTGCATGGACTGGGTCACTTCTTCAGGGCTGTGCTGAGGATCCCCTCTGAGCAGGAACAGCACAAAGCCTTTTCCACGTGCCTCCCTCAACTGGCCATGGTCTGTCTGTTCCTCAGCACCTCATTCTTTGCCTACCTGAAGCCCCCCTCCATCTCCTCCTCATCCCTGGATTAGGCCCTGTCAGTTCTGTATTCAGTGGTTCCCCTAGAACTGAACCCTTTTATCTACAGCCTGAGGAACCAGGAAGTGAAAGATTCCTTTAGGAAAGTGGGAGCTGCATTTAAAGACAGTTGTAAAGTCTGCCTTTTCTTCTATAAAACATTCTTAACGTAATTCATTGCAATTTAAGCATTTTTTCTCCTATGTGTCATTTTTTGTTCAGTACATTTTCTTAATTCTTTTTCTACTTTAATAATGTTATTCACTAATGAATGACATTGTTCATAGGATTTCTACATCAATATCTACGATTCTTCTGTAATTCTAAGACTTTCAAAAGGCTTGTTCTCTGTACATTTGAAGAAAATAAAGTTCCCTGCCCTGATATCTCTGTCCAAGTTGCTTCCTCAGCCCTTCTCTGGAGCTCAGGGGCAGTGCCTGTGTGCAGAGCTGGAGGGAAGAGACTCCCAGCACAGCAGCACAGCCAGGGACAAGGGCACTTGTTCCTTCCACATCTGCTCTTTCCAGCTCCACATTGTCCTTCCCAGCCCTGCTGTGGCTGCAAGGCCTGAGTGCTCTGGCAGCTTGGGCACAGTCCTGCTGCGTGTCCCTGCT
>NW_020961790.1:0-1686 GCF_003031625.1 Empidonax traillii | reverse complement strand
CGTTATCAGAAAGGTTTTTAACAAGTCCATACAAAAGCATTGGTAGAGACACAATTCAGGAGCTTGCTAAGGAGACAATCAGACTCCTGAAGACCAACAAGCTTTCACCTCCCTTCCCACATACCCAGGTGAGAGAGATCTGAATGGAGAAAGAGGAAGGAGAGGAGAAAACTGGGAAGGGCCTTTGTCCTGACAGTCTGTGTGAGAAGATGACCCTGGAGATGGTCAGTGTGTCAGGACAGGTGTGAGGATATGAGAGATTAGGGAATCTCAATAGCCCAGATAACAGGCAGAACAGTGGTGCTGAAGCTCCAGGGGAAGAGAGAGACTCCTTTGGAATGTCCCTTTGGAAAGGTCCTGGAATTGGTAGAGCTCTGCTGGGAGTGAAGACAAACCAAGGTGGCACCATCTGTGACAGGGACCAAAGTGCAGGCCAGGGAAGCACAGGCTGCACAAGGTGCCTTTGGGGAGCAGTGAGACAGGGAAGGGCTCCAGGGGGTGACGTGTCTGGCACTGAAAGAGAAGAGCAGGAGCAGGGACTGTCCAAGGATAAATCAGGCCCCACCAGCCTGGTGGCCTCCGGGATGAAGTAACTGCCCTGGTGCACAGGGGAGGGCAGGGGATGTGTTTGAGCTCCACTTCAGCTCAACTCTTGGCCGGGCCAGGGAGGGGATTGTCCCGCTCTGCTCTGCCCTGGGGTGGCCTCACCTGCAACACTGGGGCAGTTTGGGGGGACACAAAGGAAGGGAGAGATTGAGCCATTAGGGAGTGTCCAAAGAGGGCAACAAGGATGGGGAAGGGCCTGGAGGGGAAGGTGTGTGAGGACACTGAGGGCACTTGGGGTGTTCAGCTGGAGAGGAGAAGACTGAAAGGAGACCTCGCTGCAGTCACAACTTCCTCGGCAAGGGCAGAGGAGGGGCAGGCCCTGAGCTCTGCTCTGGGGGGACCAGGGACAGGACTGAGGGAATGGCCTGGAGTTGTGTCAGGGCAGGGTTAGGCTGGACCTTTGAAAAAGGTTCCTTTCCCAAAGGGTGGTTGGGCACTGAACAGGCTCCCCAGGACAGTGGGCAAAGCACCAAGGCTGAAAGAGCTAAAAGAACATTTGGATGATCCTCTCAGGCTCATGGTGTGACTCTTGAGGATGATCGTGTGCAGGGCTACGGGCTGGACTGGATGATCCTTGGGAGTCCCTTCCAATTTAGCATATTCTGTCATTCATGGATTGTGTTTGGTTTGGTTGGGTTTGCTTCAGGACACAACACAAATTCTCATGATTCTTCAGGAGAAAATCAGAAATGATTTCACTCGAGAGGTCAATGGTGGAGCAGCCCAGTCTGCTCTGGCCACACAGCAGTGCCCACCCCAGGGAGCTGCAGAGCTCTGGGCACTCCCCCCACAGCCCCAGCCCCTCTGAAGGGCACAGCAGCTCCTGGGGCACAGACAGGAGTCTCAGCATCCCCATCAGCTCAGGGGCTGGACACTCAGCGTGGCAGCAGCAAATGGAGCTCAGGGCAAGTGCAGCAGCCCTGGTGTCATCTGCAGGAGATGCCCAGCACAGCCTGACTGTGCCCCTCAGTGCCAGCCCCTCTGCCCAGCCCAGCACAGAGTCCTGGCCCAGGGACAGAGCAGCCTGTCCCCAGGGGGGCTGCAGAAAGAGCTTTCTCTGGGCCAGGGATTCCTCTGGGC
>NW_020961789.1:4046-5880 GCF_003031625.1 Empidonax traillii | reverse complement strand
CTGTGTGCCTGTGCAGCCAGGGGAGCATCGGGGTGGGCACAGAGAAGAGCACACCCGCAGCTGGATCCCGTGGTTTATGGACACACAGCTTCCTTTGGACACAGGGCATGGAGATGTCTTCACTCGAGGGGCTCACGTCTCCATGTCCAATCCAGGGAATAGATTGGATCTGGATTTATCCATCAGACATTGTCAATACGTGTGCCAGTCACAAAGATGCTTTGGGATCAAGGCATCCAGAACACATTTCTGCTGGGCCTGGGCCTGGTGGAAGGGCTGGGTGTGGACATGTTGGCATGGCCAGGGCTTGTGGGGAGGGGTTGCCCTGCCAAGCCAAGCGAGACCAAGAACATCCCCGAGCATGACATTTGCAATGGCACGTGTTCCATCCCATCCACACAAGAGTCAGTCAGGATGTATCCAACAGGACAAAGCAGATGTCTCCACAGAATCTTGGGCTGCCATTCCCTTGGGATATGGAAAGCAAGTGGGATGGCATTACGGGGTAGTGAGGTATTTCTTAAAGAATTAATGGCCAGGGAACATTGCAGAATGGAGAGAACAGGCCGTGATATCACAAAGGGGCTGATGGCTCATGGGTGGGGGTGCACTGAGCCACTGTCAAGAGTGTGTTCTTTGGTTTCCATGGCCATTCAGGAATGGAGATGATAGGAATAGGCCGTGACATCACAAAGGGGCCCATGGCTTGTGCGTGGGGCTGTATTCTGACAATGTGGGGCATTGGTTCTCTGGTTGCCAGGGGCAATTCCAGAATGGAGAGGATTGGTCGTGACTGTCCCAACATGGCTACTAATTTCAACTGCCTAATTTCAACTGCGTCACAACCTTCTCTTCCATTTTCTTAAATATGTAATTAGCAAAGGTGTTACTGAGAGTTTTGGTTGTTTTTTTGTCTGGAAATCCACCTGGACAAAACCATCCTCAGCCGCAGAGACTGGTTGATGGCCAAACCACGACAATTCCCCCCTTCGCATTTGCAAATTACATTTTTAAGAAATTTTAAACTTTACAATTACATACAACTATAAATAAACAAACTATAATTAAAAAATCTTTTTATTAAAAATTAAAACAACATAACTATAATACTTAACTCTATTACTGTGCTTTTCTCATAATTACATCACACATAGTTAGTCTATTTTGTCTACAGACTTCTCTCAGTTATCTCAAAATCCTTATGGTGGGTCCTCACATGGGGCACTAAAAATGTCAGGGTTTGATCCGGTCACTGCCTCTCTGGGCAGTCCTTGCCTGCATTCTCCACCAAAAAATGTGGTTTTGCTTTGGATCAATTGTACTCTTACATACCCCACACAATTACTGTAAGTTGAGAGAAGGTTTATGCAGACAAAGGAGACCTGATTTGGGAAAATAATATCAACATTTCTTACTAGCAAAATAAAACTAAAGAACTACATCTACAACAATTCTACTCAAGTAAAAGTATTATATATTTATGGAAATACCTCTCCCCCCTTTCTATCAGTCCAAGGAGGAGAAGCAGTCTCTTTCTCCATTCTTGGAGCTCCAGATCTTTTCAATAACTGCAACACTTTCAAGTTCTTCTTCTGTTATCTCAGGACGACAACTCCTTTTCATAGCAGCTGGAACTCTTTATCTATCTCTTTTTCTTCTATGTCAGCCCCAAGGCAGGGCTGGGCCTACCCCCCTCCTGGGCTAAGATCAGAGGCTGGGGGTTACCCAGGCCCTGGAGGGTCTTCCATGGGCTTGGAAGGGGACACTTGGCTACCATGGATCTTCCCCACAGGGTCACAGGGGATAATGGCTTTTGAGTCCACCCCTGTTCCCT
>NW_020961789.1:0-1456 GCF_003031625.1 Empidonax traillii | reverse complement strand
ACATCGGTAAATTCACAAGGAGAGGGTTGACATCATAGAGAAACCAGTGACATCATCAGGGACAGTGGTGACATCACAGGGACAGGGATGTCACCCCAGGGGACATCACAGCAGTGCCATCAAAGGGACAGAGGTGACATCACTGGAGACCAGTGACAACACAGGGATCTGGTGACATCACAGGGACATCGCTGACATCTCAAGTACATGGTGCCACCACTGGGGACAGCTGTGACATCGCAGTGACAGCAGTGACATCATTGAGGACCAGTGACATGGCTGGGGAGAGCGGTGACATCATTGTGGACACAGGGAGCACCCCTGGGGACAGCAGTGACATCACAGGACACAGTGGTGACACCTCTGGGGACAGCAGTGACATCACTGGAGACTGTTGACATCACAGGCACATCGGTGACATCATAGGGACAGCAGTGACATCATTGGGGACACTGGTGACATCAGAGGGGACAGCAGTGACATCACAGGAGACCATTGACATCACAGGGGTCTGCGGACATCACAGCGACATCAGTGACAGTTTGGGGACAGAGGGACTACCCTTGGGGACAGCAGTGACATCACATGGGACAGTGGTGACATCCAATGAGACAGCAGTGACATCACTGGAGACTGCTGACATCACAGGGATAGCAGTGACAACAAAGGACACCGGTACCACCTCTGGGGACATCAGTGACATCCCAGAGGACCAGTGACATCATTGGGGATGGCGGTGACATCACAGGGAAAGCAGTGACATGAAAGAGTCAGTGATGAGGTCACAGGGACAGCAGCGACATCATTGGGGACATTGGTGACATCTCATGGGACAGCAGTGACATCACTGGAGATCAGTGACATCACTGGGGACAGTGGTGACATCACAGGGACAGCAGTGAAATCATTGGGGATGTTGGTGAGATCAAAGGGACAGTGGTGACATCACTGGGGAAACTGTGGACATCGCTGGGGATACCAGTGACATCACAGGGACATCTGTGACATCATTGGGGACAGTGGTGACATCACAGGGACAGCAGTGATATCATTGAGGATGTTGTGAGATTAGAGGGACATTGGTGACATCACTGGGGACCAATGACATCACTGGGAAGAGTGGTGACATCACAGGGAACAGTGGTGACATCTTTGGGGACAGTAGTGACATCACAACTGTCTGGTGAGATCAAAGGGACTGTGATGACATCAATTGGACAGCTGTGACATCATTGGGAACACCAGTGACATCACAGAGACAGCAGTGACATCACTGGGGATGTTGGGGATGTTTGGGGGCCTTTGGGAGGGCACCTGCCTGGGGGGTTTTCATGCGAGCAGGGACGACTCAGCACACCAATGTGATGATCAGAGAGCGCCGTTGATTGGAATCAAGCAGCAGTCTTTGATCCAGTTTTCTAACAATACTCTTCTATCAGCTCTGTTTCTTTAACAT
>NW_020961788.1:9953-13199 GCF_003031625.1 Empidonax traillii | reverse complement strand
GGTTCCCTTGCTCAGTGCTATTGAATCTTACAACCAAAGCAGTGTTCCCGATGTTTCTCTCCCCAACACAACTACCTGCTCTTCTAAAAGTAAATGGATCATTAAAATCCCTCCGTTCCACTTTACAGCTTACCTTTTTTCCCTGGTAATGTGTAATTTTTGTACCTAGCCTCACCCATTAATCCATTCCTTTCCCGTGCTGAGCGTTCCACCCTGGGGAGGGAATAAATTCAGGAGGGACTGAGGGTGGTTTTGTGGTTCAAGTCTTGTGCAAGGTCATCACTGGCACTGACTGGGACACTCAGTCAATGCCACCTGCCTAAATGCCTTGCACAAAGTTCTTCAGTGAGCCAGTCTGTGGTTCCTCACGGAGGAGGTGGCTTGCATGTTGTTGCCCCTGGCTGTCTCCTGCTTTTCCATTATTAATTTGATTTAAGACACTGATATGATACTGTCTCAAGGCAACTCGGTGTTATCATTTTCCTGCCTCGCCAGTGTAAGTTGGCAGTAGCTCTTGCTTTATGCCATTCCTGTTGTTCTTTTTGTGTGTAGGATGTTAATGTAATTCCAACAACAACATTGTAAAGCTGTCATCGAAGGAACACGTAAATCTAATGATCTCCCTGTTAATTTATGTTGAGTTTTCTGCCATTGGGAAATCTTTCTTGTGATAAGGAATGCCAATGAGATTATATAAAAGCCCTCCCCCCTTTTCTTTTTTTTTTTTTAAGAAGTTTTTATTTTGTTTTAAAAATGTAGATTTGCTTTTCTTGGTGAATAGCTGGAAAACATTTTTGTTTTATCTGCAGTGTGGGTTTGGTCTGGGAGATTCTAAAGTCACATACAGTTAAAAGTATCAGCTCAGAGAAGGAGATATGAATTAGGGAAGGCTGCAAGTGTTCTGCTTGCCTAGGCTGGTGGCTTGTACGCAGGTATTTTGTAAAGAGATTAATGTCATATAGAAATTAATCATGGGCTGCAATTATACCTTGATTGCAATTTTTTTTTTTTTTGCTTTTTGCTTTCTGTAAAATCTTGGATTCATAAATTCAGGATGGTTTCAGCAGGAACAAAAATGCAGCAGGGTGAGGTTGCGACCTCGTGGCTGGATTGACTGCAGCAGAGCTGCTCCAGGTGAAACGTTCCTGAGTTTCTACAGTATGTCCCCTTCGGGCTGGAGGGTGCCCCGTTCCCAAAAGCAAGGGCTACTTTGTAATTTGTAATTTGTAATTTGTAATGAATGATTTATTCACAAACTTCACCTTTCTTTCCTCTTCTGCTCTCAAAATAGTGAGCAAATAGACAACATTTATTTGGATATTACAAATGGGGTTTTTTTATTATTATTTGTGACCGGTATCAGTGTAGAGCTGGAGCTGTGAAGTGTTTGGGGTGTTTGTGCACTTTGAGAATCTCCACCTAAAAGCAAAAAAAGCAAAAAAAAAAAAATCCCAACCAACAAACTCCAAATCTCACTTCAAGCTCTTAAAAGGGTCAGCCAGGTATAAACTTCAACTACGAAATCCACAAATCCGGGGACAACAGCCTTCACCCCTTCTGTAATTTTCTCCAGGCTTTCAGCCCTCTCGGTTTGACGCCCAATTCCTCGAATGCCAGGAGTGCCAGGAGTGCCAAGAGTGCCTGCGATGGCTTTTCCCGCTGGAAGCGGGGGATGGATGGCCGTGAGTGCGGCTGCGGCAGGTTGGCTCCAGGCGGCAGCAAAGCCCTCTCCTGCTGGAACGAGAGCGCGGAAAGGGCTAAAAGGAAGGAAAAAACCCTGCAATTCCAGGCTGAGACGACAACAGTTTAACAAGTGAAGAGTAAAAGAACAAAAACAGCGATGCAAAAGCAGTCACTCATCACCAGCCTGGCTGCAGGAGCTGGAACGTCCCCGTGTTACCAGCGTTCTCTAAATCCATCCCAGCCAAATCCAGCACAGCAAGTTATGGTCTGGAACAGCAAGCTGCATGTTGCAACCAACATGACAAAATAACTATAATACCCAGGAAGGGACTGCAAGGGATGAGATTCACTTGGAAATGGCTGGCTGGTTTAGCTGGAAGCAGGTCAAAGAGGGGGGTAAATGATGCTTGAGGATGAACTTCTGTGAGTTGATTGTGAAATTTAATGAAGGATTTCTTCCCCGAGGGTTTCCTCCAAGCACAAATGGAGGAAGAAGCGTTGCAGCAGCTCTGTGAACCAGAGAGGATCAGCTGGCTTTGGCAGACCGTGTGTAAAAGCTGTGTCAGGTGACAGAGATGCCAAGTTCAACCACCACGGGGGGCGAGGGGGGTTAAGTTTTGTGTATGTACAAGGGGGTCGATGAAAACAGTACAACTACAAGAAGTTAAGATGGTCCTGCAAGGTCCCTCCTCAGAAGAGAGGTGATGGAGCAAGGTGCCCACTGACCACGATCACCCAGGACCTGCTGTGGATCCTCAGGTGGGTCAGGGGATGCAGGTGTTTCTCAGGAGTGGTCCCTGCTGCTGTGAACCTCCTGTGTGGGCCCAGAGAGAGCCTGACCTGTGCTCTCTCCCCAGGACATCAGGCTGTGTCTCTGTGTCTTGTTTTGGTGGTGACAGGATGAGGGCAGGCTGGTAACACAGAGGGCTGCAGCAGGGCCCCCATGATTTTCCTGCTCGTGCCTTTCCTGCTCTGCTCCTGGAGCTGCTTTGCTCTGTAAATCTAAAATGAGGGACATGTAAGAGGTCCAACAGATCTTCTTCACAGCATTTCTTCCTTCTGTGGGGGTGTAAGTAATCACTGCTGGCTGTTTGGACTCCAGAACACCTTGTCCTGCTCCCCTTGGCCGCACCTGTGGAATGGCTGAAGTTTCTCCTGGAGGTGTAACCGAGCACCACCATCATCCTCGTTGCAGGAAGGACCAGCACCCTCTGGAACCAGGTGGTTCAGGAAGTCTATCCAAGAGGAGGACAGGAGATGTGGCCAGCACTGTGGTCTGGATGCATCACAGAGTGCCCTGCACATGTGTGATGGGTGGGCAGGGGCACAGCACAGGGAGGGCACGGCAGCTGGGACTGGTGATTATTGCAGGTAACTTTCACTAAATGCAAGGATGTAACAGCAGAACTGATGGAGAATGTGCCCCAGAGATAGGGAGAAAACCTTCAAAATGACCAGTAGGGTCAGCAGAACATAAATAAATAAATACATTTAAAAATAGACATAGCTCTGTGGCTTTTCAGGCACCAGTCTTTGGGGCTGGAGGTAATATTTGCCTTGCAT
>NW_020961788.1:7327-9634 GCF_003031625.1 Empidonax traillii | reverse complement strand
AATGCAAGGATGTAACAGCAGAACTGATGGAGAATGTGCCCCAGAGATAGGGAGAAAACCTTCAAAATGACCAGTAGGGTCAGCAGAACATAAATAAATAAATACATTTAAAAATAGACATAGCTCTGTGGCTTTTCAGGCACCAGTCTTTGGGGCTGGAGGTAATATTTGCCTTGCATCAGCTACTGGGTCGTGCCTGTAAGAGCTGTTCCTGCTGACCAGGCAGGCACAGGAAATCTAAATATTTAAAGTTTCAAAGGCTTCAGGTAAGGCAGTGGGGCCTCTGAGGTTCTGCCTCAGGCTGTGGTGTTTCAGAACACCCGTCAGGGCTGTGTGACTGAGGGTTTGTTTGCTGTAACTTGTGCTTTCTGTTGCTTCACTCTCAAAGTCCACTTCCAGCAACGCCAGTAGGAGCTGTGGGGGGTGAGGCTGTGTCTATCACACCTGCAGTGCCAAAGGGATTAGACACTCCTCAGAATCCTGACATCACTGAGGTTGGAAAAGCCCTCCCAGCCCATGGATCCCCTCTGTGCCCCATCCCCATTTTGTCCCCAGCCCAGAGCACTGAGTGCCACATCCAGTCCTTCCCTGGACACCTCCAGGGCTGGGCACTCCAAACCTCCCTGGGCAGCCCCTGCCAGTGCCTGACCACCCTTTCCAGGGAGAAATTCCTCCTGATGTCCAACCTGATGAAGGTGCTGGGTCCAGTGCTAAGGAAAGAGTAATTGTCTCACCCCATGGAAAACTAACGGTTAAAAGTGAACAGAATAACTGTATTCTGCCTTTGGCTGTGGAGATATCGGGAATTCAGTGCTCCCTGAATTCTCCTACTGGGAATTCAGCCCTGGGAAAAGGGCACTGCAGCCCATCCCTTATCAGAGAGCCACTGCTAAAGGGAGAAAAGCTGACAGCAAATATTTATCCTGGGATCAATTCTGTTTAAAGTGCAACGTTTGTAGCAGAGCTTGGGCACGGGGAGGTCAGGCGTGGGATCAAGGCTGCATTTATATAAAGACAGAGCAACATGCACTGGAAATCCTTGCTTAGAAAGGGAGAATTTTGAGAGACACACCATGAGGGTCCTAATTTTTCTCCTCACGCTGAGTGTTCTCTCGTGCTCGGGTAAGTTGGAGCCACGTCCTCTTCCTCAGGGTGGTTTTGGGGAGAAAGCCCACAGTGAATTCCTAATGGCAGTGTGCTTCCCTCTCAGGGTTCCCAGCCTATGACTATGAACTCCCTGTCATGGAAGAGGCTCTCAATGCTTCCATTGCACGGATCAACTCCCAGTCCTGGGGGAGAAACCTGTATGGTGTTGTCAGGAGCCACGTCACGGGAGTGAGTGCACAGACAAGGGGGATCCTTTACCCCAAACCTGCTTTGCTGGGATGCAAAACCCTTTTCCACCCAGCCCTGGAAACCCAGATTTAGTTGGAGTTCACTGCTTGGAAGAGGGTGGGCTTGGGGCATTATCCAGAGTCATGGCTTTAGGAACATGAAATCCTTTGTTATGTTGGTTTGCAATTAAAAATACTTTGGGAGTTCAGGTTTTTCGCCCTCAGAACAGAAACCTTTGAAGGATGTATTGCAGGATTTTGTTCAGAAGTGCTGGTTTTAAACACCTCCAGCTAACTGCTTTGCTTGGGGCATCAAGCAACCTGGTTCGTCTCAATTCATCTAATTAAATGCCACCACACATTCTTTCTCCAATCTGTATTTGTCACCTGTCTGAACCACCAATTGTGGCTTAAATCTGCTGCAGTCTAAATGCAAGCAGGAAACCTCTATCTATTTTAATTTGTGGTGCTTAGAATTAAACTGGATACCCAGAGTGAAGGAGTTTACGCCTCTTAATTGAAAGTTAGCATGTCCATGCTCCTGAACGCCCTCAGAACTGTTTCTACAGGTGGCATGTATCGAGTCTTCTGCAAGAATGAATGACAAGATGACTTTTGAACTTATATAGTCTGGAAAAAAAAAACAAACACAACCAAACAGAACAACAAATATCTGAAAGCAATGCTGATTTGTTGCTGCCCACTGAGGCACCTGAGCTGGCATGGAGAGCCTCTATAAGCTGCATTCAATCACTTGCTTGCACTCAGGGGATTTGCTTTCCAAGCCAGGTGTTTGCAATAGATTTCCCAGCAGTCTGGATATCCAAGACAGAGCTTTTGGCACCCTGGTTCCCACAGCAGAAGGGGCAGCATGCAGGGGTTAATGCTGTGCTCATCTGCCTTTGACAGCTCAGGTCCCCACACCTCTGAGCAGTACCAGGATCCAGCCATGGCTGGAATGCTCAAGTGGGGT
>NW_020961788.1:0-2375 GCF_003031625.1 Empidonax traillii | reverse complement strand
TGTTGTGCTGAGTGCTGAATGTTACTTATTTTAGAATCCCAGACTGGTCTGGGTTGGAAGGAATCCTTAAGTCCATCTCATTCCACCCCCTGCCATGGGCAGGGACACCTTCCACCAGCCCAGGCTGCTCCAAGCCCCATCCAACCTGGCCTTGGACACTTCCTTGGGCAGCCACAGCTCTGGGCAACAGTGACCACATGTTTGAAAGCATCTCACGCTCATGTATGTCCCCATGTTCTGTTTTAGAAGATGTCTTTGCTCCTGAAGCCTTCCCTTCAGGGGGAAGGGGCGGCAGCCGTGGGGACTGGAACAACCCCAGCTCTGACAAGATGGAATAATCTGGTTTGGGTGAGTACAGTTCCAAGTGGAGAATTTGTACACCCTGGGTCTGCAGTTTTTTGGGCAGGGGGGGCTCAGCCTGGAGAAAAGGAGGCTCAGGGGGGACCTTCTGGCTCTGCAACTCCCTGACAGGAGGGGGTTGTCAGGGCAAGGTCGGGCTCTGCTCCCAGGGAACAGGGACAGGAGGAGAGGGAACAGCCTCCAGCTGTGCCAGGGGAGGGGCAGGTTGGATGTTAGGGGGAAAAAAATTCACCATAAGGGTTGTAAAGCTTTGGAACAGACTGCCCAGGGCACTGGTGGAGTCCCCATCCTGGAAGTGTTCAAAAAACACGTGGATGTGGCACCTGAGGACACGGTTTAGTGGTGAACAAGGGGGTGGTGCTGGGCCTTGATGGTCTTTTCCAACCCGAGCAATTCTTCTGTGATTCTGTGTCTCTTAATTGGCAGACTCGTTGTTTCTGCCTGATGTTTCGTGGATTCTTTGGAGCTTATCCCAAAACACCTTGACCTGGGGCCACACGGCTCGGGGAGCAAAACCTGACCGTGGTGTGACGGGTCTGGGAGAGTCTGGCGCTGTTTGCCCAGGGAAAGCATTTGTTGCAGGGAATCTGTGAAGGAGATGTTTGGAGCCCAATTAATGGGGATGATGATGATTTATTTATTTATTTATTGGAGCTGGCGAGGCCTATCCTACACAATCCACCTTTGCTGACCCGCTTCTGAGGCTCTGTGTGGGAGCAGCTCTAATTGCTGCTGATACCTTACCTGCCATTTGAGGGATTTAATCTAAAGGGGGAGTGCTTTGAAAGAGTTTTGGCAACACAGAGCGTGTGCTCTGTTCCTTGGCATGCTGAACAGGTTTAAAGCAGTTGGGAAGGGAAGGTAGTGCTATGTCTTTGCGATTAAAAAGGCTCTTTTCAAGCACTCGTTTAGGTACATATCAATAGCAGGTCTCTGTCCCTGGAGAGTGCCAGAACTGAGCTCAGCTCAAGCCTCCTGCACTGGAGCCAGTTTTAAATGGAATTTAACACCGATGACTCACCAAAAAACCTAACACATGTTACTCATAAGCATATCCGTGGTAAACCTCCATGTGCTGAAGGAGACACCCCCCCCTCCCCTCCCCTGCTCTCCTGGAAACGAGGTATGAAAGGAAAACCCGGGCACTCAGCTCTGTTTGTCAAAATGATTTCATTAAATCCACGTGCTATTTTAGTTTATCCATGAGCCACTAAAGCCTGTTTTAATCACTGCCTGTCTCCTTATAGGAATCCTAATTTTTCCTTTGCATTTGGGAAGCGCCAGGTATCTTTAATCCTTTGGCTCCCAAGAGGAGCTCTCCCTGTTAAGCTTTAACACGCAATGCTTTGTGTTCCTGTACCTCCTGTCTAGCAAATCTCCAGGCCAAAAGCAAGCTGCAAAATCTTCTTGAAAGAGAAAGTGAAATGCATGGGGAGAAATTTATGGTTCTTGAAATCCTGAGCAGCTCAAAATTTAACACTTTCTGCTTGCTCTTGAAGGAGATTGGATTTTGGACATCTCAGAGGCAGATGCACCATGAGACTGGGAGAGGATATCAAAACACCCCAAAGCTCCCTGTTTATTTATTTATTTTTTTTTTAATCAATTTGACTTTTTAGCTGTAAAGTGTGGAGAGAGGTCTTCCTGATTTCAGCTGTTTCCAGAATGAGAGGGTTTCGTCCCTGGGTTTAATTTGGATCCACCCCCCCAAATAATTTCATGTGTTTGAGGCCAGGGAAAGTTATTCCCACCTGTCTTCCCTGGGTTTTGGCACCTGTGTGATCCTGGCTGGAATTATTACAAGCCACAGTGCCATGGCAGTGTTTGGTGGGGCATGGGAAATGAGAGTTGAGATGGCAGCAGCTCAGCTGGCTTAGCTTAGCTGAGAATATTTTTGGGGAGAGGCTGGGGAAATAGCAATTTAATAATAGAAGACTTTCATCTCTTCCTCAAAGAGCCTGGTGCTGACAGGCAAAGCTAGACAAGTTTCAGGTGAGAAATGAGATGTGGTTCCT
>NW_020961787.1:2034-5883 GCF_003031625.1 Empidonax traillii | reverse complement strand
GGTTTATAAGTGTTTGATTTATATGAATCATCCCATAGATAATTTATTTACTGAACTCCTATATATTAGTAATGAAACCTTAGGAGCAGTTTGTTCCAAAAGATATTTATAAAGGTGAAGATTTGGAGGGAGAATAAATAAGAGAATCAGGTAATATTTTAGCATAGAAATATGCCATTTGTCACTGAGGAATTGATTAGTTTAACTTTCTTGATTAATAAGGTAATTGCATTTATTCAATCTAAAAAAAAATCAGAAAAGTATTTTGATACAGATAATTCTTAGATTATATTTGCTTTTACAGACAGCATGTAATGTCACATTGCATGTTTGGGGTGTCAACATGGTCCAAAGACCATTCCCAACAGGAAGATTAGGTGCACACACGGACGTGGGAGGTGGCAGCATAAATATAGGCCACACTGTTCCAGAGGGCATCAAGAATTAGAAAATGGCACACTGAGTTTGGTAGCAAAAAGAATATCTTTACTTTCCAGGTCTAAGTCTTTTTTCTAGTGATTATTTTCATTATTACTCTTGATTTGGAAATTTTCCAAATATATACCAAAATTTTTTATTTACTTGAAAAACAGCTTTGCTACACCTAGAATCTACTTTTTCTTTTCTAATGGAAATTTGAGACCTTAAAGTTACTGCATGGCTCATCAAGCTGTCTTTAACACTGGGATATTTAATATCTCAGATTCAGGACAATCTCCCCTTTATTCATCCAAGCAAGCACTGCTTTCTCCTTTAGTTGAAGACATTCCAATGGAAAGCAAACAGCCACTTCTGGAATGCCCTGTCATGCCATGTTTCACAGATAATGGAAAAAATTCACCCTCATGTCCCACCAAAGTGCTGCTTACAGCTTCAAGTAGTTCTGAAGTGAGATTCATGATACTTGCCATAGGTTAAGGCATCTTCCTTTCTGCAACTATGACTTTCCTAATATCTGAGGAGAACGCCACAGTGTGGCAGGGAACAGAGGAGGTTATTTAGTAGCCTGGTTAGTTTGGTGAGGGCAATATCCAAACCACAGCTTAGGTCATGCCTTTTGTCAGTGGAGATAAAAATACACATGACAAGACATTATCTTGTCTCTGAAGTTAATTCATGACACCCAGGAGGGAAAATTGTGCCTGTGGTTTTCTGTGGCAGGTGGTGGTACTCTGAGATAACAGCATTCGGAAGGACAATGGTCGCTGGGATGCACAAAAGCTGCCCCCACTCTTGGCCTCATTACACAGGAAAGATGTTTTCATACAGGGGCTGAAGAGGGACTGGAGAAAAGTGGTCTGAGCATTTCTGAGTACTGACATGTGGGAAATAAAAACATGGCATGCCATTCTTCCAACCTGTATTATAGTGTCTAGAAATGTTAATCAGTATCTCTGCAGAGTTAACACAATTTACTTAATACAATACTTGCAGCCACTGTTTCTGTATGAAGATGGTGGCTAGATAGATATCAAGATGAGTAGAACTGAATAAAGAGGAGCCACTGCTATCCTTTCAAGATGGCTTTAAACTGGTAAGATCCCCGTGAGTCCTGTGTTCAACAGGTACCCTGTCCAGATGTTCTGACCTTTCAGAGAGTCTGGTGCTATTTGTGTCTTCCCAGGCTCTTCCTCTTTGCCCTCTGAAAGTCTCCAGTTTCCTCACATCCGTGCAGTTATGAATGTGAAACACTCTGTCACCTCTCTGAAAACTGAATACTCCTTCCTAGTGATGGTAAGACCCTAACTTAACTCCAAACTCCATGGCAGCATACTGGTAGATAAAATCCATTATTTTTATATCTGTACCTTGGGGGTATTCTTTGTCTTGAACAGGACATTTTTCTGATGATCTGGGTAGGAGTTATTCTAATTGTGAACAAATTTAGACTAGTATCATTCTCTCAATTCAGTAAATCAAATCAGTGTGTAGGTAGACAGCTACTGTATGGAAATATTGTTTGTGTCTCCTCTTCATGCACCAATATCCCATTGTTTGACATATTACTAATTGCAGAACCTGGAAAATACTATAGGGCCAATTGTGTTCAACAGGTCATGCTTGTCTGTTTTTATCAGAATCACAATTAAGAGTGAGCAGCTTTTTCCAGCTAAGGCAAAAATAGAGCGAGAACCTTGACCTCTTCTCAGATGAAGCCTCTCTTGAGTTTTGGGAAGATTTTGTCAACTTTTTCTCATCCGTTTTACTGTTTTGTTTTTCCTGTATGACCTCATAATGGGCAAGAAATGCAAGTAAAAGCATTAAAACACTTTTCAAGTGATATAAGAGAAGTATTTGTAGCCTGGACATAAAAGTATTAAAAAAAAATGGGAAAAGGGAGCTTTTTCCTTAAAGGTATAAACTGGGTTTAGACAGCTGACTGATGGAAGCAGCAACCCTCTGCTATTCAGTGGACATCACCTCAGGTTTTGGCTCCTTTTACATGTTTTTCATAGAATCTTTAAAAATTTTGCCTATGCTTTTTCCAAGGCTTCGTTGTGCTTTCAAATACAATTCAAACACTGAGTTTGAGAACTGTACAGTTTGTGTTCACAGCTCCTGTACACCCCAAGCTGTGTGTACCTTCACACATGGCTCCAGCCCACCCCAAGCACTGTGTACCAGTGTGCACAGCTCCAGCCTGGGCCAGTCCTTTGCTAGTTTAACTCATTGTTCTCTAAGCTCTCTGTATGGTTTATAATATTTTATCTTTCTTGCTTTAGAGCAACCAATTTTTTTTTTTTTTCCCTGGGTAGCTTTCATTTGGTTAATATTTATGCTCTTATCTCTCTGATCCTCGTTATATTATCATCTCAGCACTGCATGGTTTTGCTAACCTCTCTATCTTAGCACTGCCTGTACATGGAATGCGTTTCATAGATCTTCAAAATCCAGCAAAAATTGTTTACAAGGCATTGATAATATTTACGGAGGTATCCGAGTGAGTAGGAAATTAAACTGAATTCTGATTAGTTTTAAACACCTACATTTTCTTTCTCAAAGCCAGCTCTGATCCCATTGGATTTGAAATGTGAATATTATGTCTATTGTTTCAAAGGTGTCTTCTGGGATTTACTTTGGTTTTGCTCCATGAAGAGGATCAAAATCTCAACTTTTAAAGGACTCATGCTTTCTTGAAGTATTGTCAGACTTGGCAGTATTTTTTCTGTATCTCATCATGCAGCTACTGCCATTTTATCATGAAAACTATTTATCATCCCTTATTACAATTTTTTTAATCTCTTCACAAACCATTTGTTCATCTTCTAGCCAATCCTGATGTAATCTTTTTGTAGATTTCATACCACTTTTTCACGATTTACAAAATCAAAATAACCCATCAACCTTATTCCTATTTCCCATTTATTTTTGTAATTTCCTCAAGCGCAACAGTCAGATTTCTGGTGTGATTTATTCCTTATAAATTCACTCAATTTTTTATCACATATTACATTATCTTCTAAATAACTACCTGTGTATTAAACTTGCAATGCAGATCTTGATCATAACTTCGGAATTTCTAGCACTAGTAAACTGGTGTATAAATAAAAATTTTTCGGATTGGAAAAATCTGCACTTCATATGCATGTATGCATCAGACTCTATTATTTTGGAAATAATATTTGGAACCTATTTGATGTAATGTAATGGCCAGTCTCTTCGCGAACGAAGAACCGGGGAAGGTCTTTCCACCTTCCAGCCTGCGCATTGGATTTTTTAGGTGAGACACAGTGTGCGCGGAACTGAGCCCACCCTTTAATCCTGAGGTTCATCTGCCGGGGCCAAGCACGCTTGGACAGTGGCAGCGAGGTCCTCAGGACGTAGATGGATTGCCTTACAGGGCTAGCG
>NW_020961787.1:0-1763 GCF_003031625.1 Empidonax traillii | reverse complement strand
CGCATTGGATTTTTTAGGTGAGACACAGTGTGCGCGGAACTGAGCCCACCCTTTAATCCTGAGGTTCATCTGCCGGGGCCAAGCACGCTTGGACAGTGGCAGCGAGGTCCTCAGGACGTAGATGGATTGCCTTACAGGGCTAGCGAGCTCCATCTGCCCGGGGAGGGGCCCCGACCGGGAATCGAACCCGGGTCTCTGCAGTGACAGTGCAGTGTATTTTCCCCTGGACCACCGGGGGCTCCCAACCTATTTGATAAGATGATGATGAATTGCTTGTTTCTTAAGTTTTGGGATTTTGGAGGTTTTACATAATGTTTTTCAAAAGCTGCAGGAGCAGAAAACACTCAAGCAGTGAAGAAGTGCCAAGTAGGAGAACCAAATGAAAGGCTAATTCCCATAGGAGGGGAACCTGCTATCCCTTCACTATATAATGCTCCTATACAGAGTCAGAGGAACTAAGAAGACAGGAACTTATAATGAATAGATAACTAGTACAGGATATTCCAACCTGGGGGAAGAGAGGAAAGGGAATCAGGGACTCTGGTTCTGCATCTCCTGAGTGCCTTCCCTTACCCTCAAAGAAGAGCAAACATTTTTAAAAAATGGGAAAGATGGAAGATGAACCTTGAAGTGGACAATTCCATATCCTACAGGGTTTGTTTATTTCCTCATCCATTTTTCTTCTTGTTCCTATTTTTCTTTAGCAATTATTCCCAATACTACATTTTAATGTCTACCATTTTCCCCATGGCAGAATAAACTCATTATTTTGGATATTTAGTAATAATTTTAAAATAAAGTGCTGTGTGTTTAAACTGATAAGCACATTCCTCACATGTCCACTGAGCAGTCAATGCCAACTGGGAAATTCCTGGAACAGACTTTGGTGCAGGATGCAGCTATTCTTTAAAGCAGGGCACATCTTTGACACTCTTTGTCAAAGAACACATTTGGGAGGGCTTTAAGTAGTACTACTTTGGTGAAAAGGGCAATGGGTGTGAAATTTCACCACTCAGTTACAGGCCTCATGTCTCAAGGCTGTTCAGGGTGTTTGCACAAGCAAGTAATAAGTTTGGAGCTTTTCACTGGAATTGTACAACTATAGAGATCTGAAAAACAGTGCCTGTGAGCCAGGCATTCTCTTGGTCTGCAGTAAGGAAGAGAGGACAAATATTTACACTGATTCAGTTCACTCTCAGCACAACAGAAACCACAAATTATGTTTTTCCAGGTCAGTTTCTAAATATACGCACTCCCTCCATTATTCTCATGTGCATTCCCTGGAGGTTGTCTGCAAGCTACCCCTTCTAACACTTTATCCCTGTAGACTCCTAACACAGATCCCATATCCTACTTCCTCTATCACAGAATTTGTTAGTGCTTGTGGCATGATAGGCACACTACCTTTAGAATTTTATATAATTTACCTTTACCTGATCTTTCTCTTACACTCCTAACTAAGCATGTTTGACCCCTTTTGAAAAGGATCCAAAGTTGCTAATAAATCTCTGAGACTATTTGTCAGTGCGAGCAAGGATGTATGCTAAATTACTGAGAGTACTCGCAAGCACAGACTAAGAGGTGGATCCAGCACTTAATGAATAACTGATTCCCAGCACATAATAAAACATGTTTAGGAAAATTAGGTTCTATGGTCATTGACAAAGACTAAGGTATCCCTGAGAAAGTTGCAGAGCTGCTCCTGCGGCTGTGTGATGTGAGTGGGAAGGTGCGAGGTCTCATGGGGACTGCACAGCCCAAGC
>NW_020961786.1:4563-5886 GCF_003031625.1 Empidonax traillii | reverse complement strand
GTTCCTGTTCTGCCCCCAAAAACGGGGTCCCGCCCCTATCCTAACCCCGTTGGCTGTTTCCCCTGCCTTTCCCCGGTTCCTGGGTTCCTCCTGGGTATTACCTCCCCGTCTCTCTCATTGGCTGGCCAAGTAGCCAAACCCCTCCCTTCCTCCCAGAATCCTTATACGCTGCGGGAAACTTGAATACAGTCTTTCTGCCTGCCTACCTGCCTGTGTGCTGTGTGTTCCCTACTGCGTCTTGCACCTGGGCCCACAGCACTGCAATTCCATCCCGGTGAGGTGGATAGCGGAGAGCATTTCCCTTTAAATCCTGTCACAGGAACACAGGAACGGCAGGAGATACCGAAAACCAAAGTTCTACTTCCAAGAAGAAAGACTGGCTCGGTGGCTGTTGCCCAGCTGTGCTTACGGATGTCCCTCTGCTGCCTTCAGCCTCCAGGACGGCTGTCCTGCACGCACGCTTGCCAAGGGACACAGTTCAGCTGCCGAAGGAGCAAGGCCTAGCCCAACCGCTAAATATTCTTCCCTTTCCAAACAAGAGCTTCCTGATGCTTTTCTTTCAAAACCAATCTTTATTTTAATCTTTCAGAAGTCCACCTTAAAGACTCGGCTCTCGTATGCCACCGCTCACGCTAAAGCACCCGTTGTAATTTTTGTCGTGAAACGGGAACGGAAAGAGTGAGACGGCCTTGACCTTGTGTTTTTAAATTCGAGTGGAGAGCACCAGGAACACCTACCCCTACTTTAACCTACAGAACCTAAGGGGACGAATTCTTCCCTACCCCTACTCTAACCTACAGAACCTAAGGGGACTAATTCTTCCCTACCCCTACTCTAACCTACAGAACCTTACTCGACTAATTCTTCCCTACCCCTACTCTAACCTACAGAACCTAAGGGGACTAATACTCCTCTTTCAGGGAATGGGAATGAGGACGGGTGGCCTGGGAGGATGGGGACAAGGGTAGGCAAGCCAAGGCCCAGCTCGAATTGAGTCTGGCCAGAGCTCTTAAGGAGAAGAGGAAGGGCTTCTACAGCTATCTTGCTAGGGGAAGACTAGGGATAAGGTGGGCCCTCTCCGGAAGGAACTGGCAGCCGTGGCTCTGGTGCACCAAGAGAAGGCTGAGGCTCTCGATGGCTTCTGCGCTTCAGTCTTCAACAGCGAGTGCTCCAGCCACGCCACCCAAGTGGAGAAAGGCAAATGCAGGGACTGGCAGAAGAAGAGCCTATGTCCCCTGCAGCAGAGGATGGGGTTGGAGAGCACCTGAAGGTGCACGAGGGACCCGCTGAGAGTCACCCGCAGGTCCCGAGGGAGCCGGCAGA
>NW_020961786.1:0-1752 GCF_003031625.1 Empidonax traillii | reverse complement strand
TGTCACAATGGCCTCTGGGCCCAAGGAGGTCCTGCATCACAAAGGGCCCGGCAACGCGTCACAATGGGCCATTGCCCGGCACCCCTGGGGCAGCAGCAGGCCTGGGGGTGCACAGCTGACGGCAGCTGGCTGCAGCTGGTTGGAAGCGGCTGTGCCCGGCACAAGGCTGCCCCGCTTTCCTATCCCAGACGCTCCAGCCGGCCCCAGCCAACAGCTCCCGCAGGGCCCCAGTGCCTGCGGCCTCCCCAGAGCTCAGCCCTGTCTGCATCCGGCAGCTGGCGGTGCCACCAACCGGGGCAGCCAGCCATGGCCGCGGCACGGCCCCGGGTCAGACACAGAAGTTCCTTGTCAGGAGAATTGCCTTGCTAAGGTTTGGGGCTTGCCAACCGGCACCCCCTTCGGTGCACAACTGTCAATAAATCTAATCCCTCGACCGTGTGTGTGCATCGGCCTCTTGCATAACACAGGCAAAGAAGCCGGTCTGGGACAACGGGGAGGACCTGGCCACTTGCTGGGGCAGGCCGTGTGCTGTGCAGCTCAGGGTCTCTGCCCACACGGGTGGGGTAACCGGGCCCCTCCCGGCAACCGGTGTGGGCCTTCAGCAAGAGCACTGGCTGCAAGGGCCCAACCCAGGCAAGCATGCGTTTTGCTCTCTTTCCTGCTTTCCTGACAAAGCTCTTTCGCCTTGCTTCTTCCCCATGGGACACCGCTTGCTCTGCGATTTCTTGCCCTTGGCACAGCTCTAGGAGGCAGGAGATGTCCCAGAGCCACTCGGACCAGGCCCCAACCTCGATCTGTGCCACTGGCAGGACGGCCTCCACCGCCGCCCCTGCTCCCTGCCCACTGCCCACTGCCAGCTACGGGTGCGCTTGGCGATGGACCAGAGGTCCAGCAGGAGAAGTAGAGCAGGGGCGGAGCCATTGCCCTGCTTTGAGGGCTTCTGATGGGGAGGGCTGGGCCATGGACTGTGGGGCTGTGCGCTTGAAGGTCCCGGGGCTCTGCCCGCAGCCAGACTTCACCCTCTCGTCCTCGCATCCCTCCCGTCCCGCCCCGCCCCAGGCAGCGCCTTTCTCCTTCGCCTCACACGACACAGGCTGGCCCCAGCAACTAAAAGGCTTGGGTCTTCTGGGTGCTTTTTTTCCACCCAAATCAAGGACTCCAACCTGAGGAAAAGAACCAGCCCTGCTTCTTGAGCGAGCCAGGAGCTTTCTTTCAAGAAAGGCGTCTGGCTGTTCTGTTGTCATTTAGCAGTTGCCCAACCCCGCAAGGCACGTCTTCCAAGAACTCCTCCTTCTAAAGGGGAGGGCAGGAACACAGGAACGGCAGGAGATACCGAAAACCAAAGTTCTACTTCCAAGAAGGAAAGACTGGCTCGGTGGCTGTTACCCAGCTGTGCTTACGGATGTCCCTCTGCTGCCTTCAGCCTCCAGGACGGCTGTCCTGCACGCACGCTTGCCAAGGGACACAGCTCAGCTGCCGAAGGAGCAAGGCCTAGCCCAACCGCTAAATATTCTTCCCTTTCCAAACAAGAGCTTTCTGACGCTTTTCTTTCGAAACCAATCTTTATTTTAATCTTTCAGAAGTCCACCTTAAAGACTCGGCTCTCGTATGCCACCGCTCACGCTAAAGCACCCGTTGTAATTTTTGTCGTGAAACGGGAACGGAAAGCGTGAGACGGCCTTGACCTTGTGCTTTTAAATTCGAGTGGAGAGAACCAGGAACACCTACCCCTACTTTAACCTACAGAACCTA
>NW_020961785.1:0-5886 GCF_003031625.1 Empidonax traillii | reverse complement strand
TCCTCTCCCCAGAAATGCTGAAAACGTTCATCAGCTGCTCTCCAGGGGCACAGCCTTCCCTCTGGAGCTCATTGCTCCCTACATGGCCACAGAAATCACTCCCAGTGTTCAAGGTTTGGGTTCATGAACTCGTTGTGCTTCCACAGCAATTCAGAGTCTGGACAAGTGTTCACATTTTTAGCTGAGGTGAAGTTGCTGAGCAGGGACTGCAGGGGGGCTCCACTGTTACACACAGCTGAGAATTCCGAGAGGCGATTTTCTCGGGATAATGAGCATCTCTTCCACATCTCAGTACGGTGTTAACTGACAGCCCTGGGGCTGAGATCACCCTAATAATGGATTAATGGGATATTTTCAGGCCCTTCTTCCATTCTGTCCCTGTCCACGCTAATAGGATGGTACAGATTTACTATGTTGGTTCTCACTGCAAGCCTTGGCTGTCGTTGCCAATCTCCAAGTCGGAAAAGTAAACTTGCCTTTTGGAATGAGACGACAAATTACCTACATAGCAAAGATTTTGTCTTTTCCTATTGGAGCCTTACAGAAGTTTTCTACTTAAATAATTATCCAGTGGAGATTTTACTGTCAAGTGGAAGATAACCAGGCACTCTTTCAGTAGTATTTCTGAAGGATCCAGAATAGCTTGACTGTGATTATTTTAGCTGCTGTGTAGATAAAAGTAAAACATGAGCATTGAAAAGTGGAAAAGGTATAGATACTATTATATTACTTCTCAACAATTTTCTTTTTCTCTTGCTCTTTTGTCTGGAAACAGTGATTAAATCCATTTGCCTAAGAGTAAAGTGTCACTCGTTCAAAGCAGATTTCTGTTTTAAGGGATAGATCTCTATTTTCCGAGCCAGTGAAACCTCTCCTCTGCTCTAATGACATTTACAGATATCCTACTCGGGGCTGACATTCCCTGCAGACCCACAGAAAACCTGCTGACACTCCTGACCATGTTTGCTTCAGCCTTTATGTCATTTTGGTTCTTGTGCCCAGGTTTCTGCCCTTGCTCGCAAGCTGGTTGAAGTTAGTTCCATACAGCTGTCACTGCCTTTGTTACTCCTTCCCTCCCCAGTGTCTTTCCTCCAGAGGCTGAGATGGATGTCTCTCTCCACAAGGCCACTCTCCCAGCTCCTTTCCAAGGGCTGTGTCCTACCTAACTCAGCAGAGCATGTGTGTGACATTAATTGCAGGAGCAGTCAGCACCGTTTCTGACTTCAAGAGAGTTTCACAGTTTCACCAGCTGAGAGATTTCCCCCTAGGCTGGTGCCTCTGGCTCAGACTGGGGGGCTGCATCCCTCTCGAGGTCCAGTGGAATGGACAGGACGGACAGCTCTGTCCCTGGAGTGGATAATTTTCCAGTGGTGTTAACTTGGCACCCCCTGGAGGAAGTATGTCTCAAAACACTCAAAGGAAGGAAATATTCTAGAAATCCCCTTTGATGCAATCGATTCTTTAACTAGGCTGTAAATTTTCCCAGTTTTCTATAGAATCTTTGCAGAAATATTAATGTAATTTTTCTGTAAGCAGTTTTCCATCCTGAGATAATATATGCTTTTTTTTTTTCTTCCTCAGACTAAACATGTCAATCTAAAGCTGACTTGGGAAGTGTTGGAGGATTTCTCTAACATCATAAATTCAATGATCAAAAAGAAAACTTGGAATGTCACCTATGAACAACAAGAAGAACCATTAAAGAGGCCTGTTTGAATCTGGTCCAAAAACATCCTTATGCTCGTGGCTGGGGTGGGCTCATGCCAGGTAAGACGGGCAAAGACCTTCCTGTGGGGCTGCACCTGGATCTACAAAAGAGAGCAAAGCCATGTCTTGGGAAACCTGAGGCTATTAGAAATACTTCCATTTTGTTAATCAAGTGGAATTGCTGTCTTTATTGGACAGAAAAGACCATCTGCTGGGCTCTCAGGCTGCCTACGGAGTTTGATCTTTGGAAAGTAAAAAGTGCCAAAGGCAAACATTTAAACTGCTTTCTCCCTCCAGGCTGCAAGAAAAGAAGGATGTAAATAACACCAAAAGGTGTATTTATACTGCCTTTAAATTCCATTTGAATGTAACAAAATAGTTGGATGTTAGTGATTTCTAAAAAGAAATGTCAACAAGGTTTCTTTTAAATTATTATCATTAGCTCTCTTTGGGAAATACCTGGATGCAAAGTGGTTTCAAAGACAACTGGGGATGTGGTGCATCCAGTGAGGCTAAGCTGGGAAATGTGAACAATAATGGCATTACTTTTGATCTGCTGAAAGGAACTTCTTCCCAGGAACTGCTCTGTTCCTTCAGCTCCCATGTGCCTGATTTTGGTGTGTCACTTCTGTTTGTTTTCCTCGAAGGTCCTCGGAATTCCCAGGGAGTTCTTCCTTTTGGGGTGCTTAAACTCACTGCTGCTTAACCTTGTAACTCGAGGGCAGTGGACTGATGTGAGAGTCCTGACACAGGAACATGCTGGTTTCCCCTGGGCTAAACATTTCCCAAACACTGGCAGTGGCCCATAATGGATGTCTGGACTAACAGCATAAAAAAAGGGGCATAAATGATCCTTCTCTTGTTTCCTCCTCATATGACATCTCTGGCTGTTTTCCTTTCTCTACCATATAATAAGGAAGAAATCTAGGGCTGGCTGCCTGACTTGGAAAACCCTTCATGCTAATAGTGTATTCTCATTTACAGCATGGCAGGAACACAGATTATCTGCTGGACTGGGCTATCAGTATTTGGAAAAATGCTTAAATAAAAGGCTGTCCTTGGTATGTTTTCTTTTGCACTACAAAGTTGTTTTTCCTTACCCACAGACAAGCAGCCAGCAGTCAGAAAACACAGCTGAAGATGGCTGTATGATAACACTATTCTTGCTGGCTTAGGATGACTTTAAATGCTTTATTTGCCATGCAGGACATATAATTATTGGTTTAATCATAAAACATGTTTTCCAAGTTGCTTTTGCCAGATCCGATATTAGGAACTTAATATTACTTTCTGCAGAGGTGAAAAAAAAAATTGAGGAGAAAATCAAATAGTATCAGCCTGTCTGAATGTTTTCTATAACAGATATTTATGCAATACAAATACATTTGAAAATGTACAGTAGGATTTGAGTAGCTGCCTTCAGGTCCTTTGAAACTGAATTGATTTTAATGTTGTTCTTTATGAGGAATCCTAAATTTCTTTTGCTAGAACCAGTATCAGAGGTGACAGTTTCTGGCTCGTGTCCACCTATCCACTGTGGAGCATTTTCAAACTGCTGGCATGTGTATCACTATAAAGAGAAATAATATTTATAGCTTTTATTTCTCCTAAATCTAATATATGTATACCTACACAATTCAGAACCTGAAAACTAATTCCATCTAGAGTGACCTGGATTCTAGAAACAAAGAAGAGGGGGAGGTATATTGCTAAAGAAACATTAACTGAGGGAACAGATGGGAAAGATGTTCTCCAGAAAGAGATCCTGTACGTTCTGCCCAGCTCAGAAGGGTGACAGGTACAAACTGGGCCTGGTGAGGGATGGATTTCTTGGAATGTGGTACGAAACTGCCCTGCTCTGGGAGGGAAGTGTCGTGAGTGCACACGGAGAGCAGTTACAGCAGTCAACTGCACGCAGCAGCAGATCAGTACATCTCTAATTATTATTTGTCTGGCTGGCTAAGCAGTGCAGCATTTAAAACCTAATTTGTTGTATAATTTAATTTTAATTGAGTCTCCTATCCACACAGGACTCGTTAAGCTGGCTGTATGTTTCACTTGCTGTCTTTTCACATGGATGCTGTGGGAGAGCTGCGGGAGCTGAACCAATCGTTTGCTCGCTCTGTGCTATCGCCGAGGCGCAGTAATTCCTTGGTACGATTGCAGAGGGATCTCTTGGCAGGAATATTTGGAAAATGCGTTTTCTCAATGCCACAATATAACAAAACAACCTCCTCCCTCAGCCGATGCTACAGTTTACACAAAAGGTTTGGTTGTTGGGCTGTTAGTTGCATCTCCCATGTGCTGGTATTTTCCTCTGCCACTCAGAGATAACAATTACCAGTCACTGTGAGCAGTAATAAAAATGAAGCGCCATGACAATGCTTTTGAGTGATTGTAATTTCCACTGATGTGCCTCTCCTCGAATGTACAAAAGGCACGATTCCTCAGTGAGGACAAAGTTGAAAGCAAGCAGGGTATTTTACAGACAAATTCTTTTGGAGGAATGCAGGCGGTTAGGCCTCAAAGAACCATTTTTTCACAGTACTGTTACTAAGGGAAGAGTTATAGGCTAAGGTCAATAACACAAAGCTCTTAAGAACATGTATCAATTTTGACTCACACATCTGCCTACTTCTTTTTCCTGACCTGGGGCCCATGCAACTGAGAAGTGAGCAGTACTGTGTGTTAGGTATCAGTTAAAACAGCAGGCTCAAACACTGTTGTATTGGAATAACTTTGCTTGATCAGTGGTGCTGTGCAGCTCTCCTGCACAGGTTGGAGTTACTGTGAGATTTGTGTGGCTGAGGGGATCTACAGGGAAGGTTAAAACTAAATCTGAGAGCTCACAAGCCTATGAACCAAGTAGGAGTATCAGCGCCAAGAATTGCAAATGGGTTTGTTCTCAGTATTCTGTTTCTGTTTCCATCTCTTCCGTCTTATCATTTAATGCAGACTTCAAAATCATGTGAGTGAAGGGGGGAAAAAAAAAGGGTTCGCTGCCTCTGTACTTTAGGTAACTAGTTAAGAAGAGAACCAGCAGGGACATCCAGGGAGCTCGGCCTCTCCCTCCTCTGTTTCGATGAACGTAACGCTGTTGGAGTCCTTCAGATGAATACGATAAAGGAATTCACAACGGGAGTGTTGCCAGTGATAGTGTGCAAAATGGTCACAGTTTGTTTGGTGAAGGAGCAACTCAACGTGGGGTGCTAATTCACCTAAAAAATGATCGCACATGATACAAATGTCCCAGGAAAACCCCCCAAACCAATACAGAGAAACAAGCAGATCAGTAAGTGGGTAGTAGTGGGTGATAGTGTTTTACACAAAGAGGGAAAAGACCTCTTTTAATTGTGTGTGTGTTTGCCAGTTTGGGTGGTTTTCTTGCTCTTTTGGGTCTTTTAAAGCTACTTTCCAACTACTGCAGATGAGGATGGGGATGTTGAAATGAGGTGGTTGATGGGCCAACAAAGAGTAAAGTGATAAAGGTGCAGAAAGCTCTGTCGCCTGCTGTTTTCCCCAGTAACAGCAGGTTTGGGTTTGGGTTTGGGTTTGGGTCTGGAAGAGCCCCCTGAGAGAAACTGGGGCTGTCCGTGCGTGAACCCCCTCAGCGGGCACTGATCCCGCCTCAGGGGGAGCTTGCTTCCGAACAGCAAGTATGTTCCGTTAATGTACCCGCTGCTAGCAAAGTAATAACTCTTCAGCATCGAGGAGCCGAACCAAGTTTGCTGTACGTGGTGATGTGACCCCGCTGTCAGGGGACACACAGCCCTCTGTGAAGGAATCCGTGTGCCCGCAACAAAGATGGCGGCGAGCGCCTTGTCCCGCCCTCACCCAACATGTCCGCCGGGGCGTCCCCGCCGCCCCGGCCCCTGGGCGGGCCCGCTCTGCCCTATGGGCGGGGGCGCGGAGCGGCCTCACCGGACGCTGAGCCGCTCCGGCCGCCGCGCCTCGGTGGTGGCGGCGGAAGGCCCGCCCCTCCCGGCCCCGCTGCCCAATGGGCGCGCTGGGCCCGCCCCGCGCCGATCAGCTGATGGGGCGCCGTCTGTTGACAGGAGCGGCCCGGGCCGGCGCTGGAGTGAGGGGGGACGGGAGCGGGGACAGAGCGGGGACGGGAGAGGGGACAGAGGGGGGACGGGAGCGGGGACAGAGGGGGGACGGGAGAGGGGACAGAGCGGG
>NW_020961784.1:3941-5886 GCF_003031625.1 Empidonax traillii | reverse complement strand
ATGGGGTCGGGGCCCTTCTCGGGCTGGCCCAGCCCCGCGAACGCCGACATGTCGATGCCGGTGCCGGGGGGGCCGGGAGGGCCGGGGGGGCCGGGGTTTCCAGGAGGACCCTACGGGGAGGAAGGAGATGCAATCCCATCCTGGTGGGCTGTTCTGGGCGGCTTCACAACCCCCAAGCCTGGACGTTGCCCGTGCCGGGTGGGTTCAACTCACCGCAGGGCCGGGCTCACCGCTGCGCCCGCGGGGGCCGGGGGGGCCGATGGGGCCGGGCATGCCGTTGGAGCCGTCCTTGCCAGAGGGGCCCACTGGGCCGGGGGGACCCTAAAAGAACCCCCCAAAAAAAGGAGGGGGGTCAGGGAAGGTGTTGGGCATCCCTCAGCTCCTGCCACCTGCTGACCTGGGCAGGGGCTCAAGGACAGAGGTGCCTCCTTTTCCTCTCATGCCCCTTAAACTCCTTCTCCTCTCACACCCCCCAAACTCCTTTTCCTCTCATTCCCCCCAAACTCCTTCTCCTCTCATTCCCCCCAAACTCCTTCTCCCCTCACTCCCCCCAGGACTTACCCTGGGACCAGAGGGACCCGCAGGACCGGCAGCCCCTTGGTCTCCAGAAGGACCCTGAGAAGGGAGGGAGGGTGATGGTTCCAGCCTGGCACCAAGGGCTGCTCAGCCCCAGCAAAGCCTTCCCACGGGGCTGGGGGGCTCTGCCCGTGGCCACAGGGACACGTGTGGGGCTGGGGGTCCCCCCACCAGCACTTACAGGGGGGCCAGGCAGACCCTGCAGCCCGGTGAAGCCACGGTGACCCTTCAGGCCTCTCTCTCCAGCCTCTCCCGTCTCGCCCTTGTCACCACGAGGCCCTTGGGGACCCTGGAGGGGGAGATGGCAGGGTCGTGTCAGGCTGAGGGTGGCAGATCCCCCACCCTGACCCGACCCCAAACACTGTCCCAGCATCACTCACCGGCATCCCCCGAGCGCCAGCAGGGCCAGAGGGACCCATGGGACCTTGTGCACCCTGGGGAGAGAAAAGAGGAGCGGTCAGAAGCAGCTGGGAGCACGGGGTGCTGGGGGCAGGGGGTGCTCTCTGCCTTTGGGGGCGTCCAAACCGGCCCCACCGCTGGGAAACGGCGTCTTTAAACCCCCTGAGATGGAGCATCACCCAGGAACGATGCTTGGAAATGGAGATATTCCCTTCTCCAGCTCCTGGGGCTCACCCTGGTGCTCAGGAATCCTCAGGAATTGTGTTTGGAGTTGCCCCTGAATCCCTGCCAGGCACTAACGGGCACCTGCCGAGCTCCCCCACCCTGATTACCCCCCGGCCTGCCCTCAGAGTGGTTCCAAAAAACCCTCAGAGCCAACATCCCCCCCAGCACTCACCGTCTCTCCTCTGTCTCCTTGTTTTCCGGTGGGACCCACGGGCCCGGGAGCGCCGGGAGCTCCGGGAGCACCGGGGGCACCCACGGGCCCCGTCTCGCCTCGGTCACCCTGCACAGGGACACGGGAGCGTGGTCAGACCCTCGGGGTTGGCAGCATTTGGGGGGTGGGTTATTGGGAGGGGGGGGAACTCCCGGCAAACCCACCTTCACTCCGGCAGCGCCGTCTCTTCCCGGGGGTCCGTCGGAGCCGGGGCTGCCCTGGGAGAAGGGGAGGAATTAAAGGCTCGACTCGGGGTGCAAACCCCACAGCAGCAGAGCCCTGTGATGGAAGGAGGGGGGATGACACGGGCAGGGGGCTGCCCCCCTTCGCCCCCTCCCCACCCACCTCGCGGCCGGGCTCTCCAGCAGGACCCGTCAGGCCGGGGGGACCCACAGGGCCGGGGGGGCCACGGTCACCAGCGGAGCCGGGGGCTCCTTGTTTGCCAGGCTCGCCCTGAGGGAATGGGGAGGAAGGACAAGACCTGTGAGCAGGGGGGTTGGAGGGAGGTGACACAGGGGGTGACACAGGAGGTGA
>NW_020961784.1:0-1147 GCF_003031625.1 Empidonax traillii | reverse complement strand
GGTAAATGAGGGGGTAAATGAGGGAGATAAAGGGGATGAATGATGGGGTAAATGAGGTAAATGGTGGGGTAAGTGAGGGGGTAAATGAGGGGGATAAAGGGCTAAGAGATGGTGGTAAATGATGGGGGTAAATGAGGAGGATAAAGGGGGTAAATGAAGGGAGTAAATGAGGCAAATGGTGGGGTAAATGAGGGGGCAAATGAGGAGGAAAAAGGGGGTAAATGATGAGGTAAATGAGATCAACGGGGTAAATGAGATCAGTGAGGTAAATGAGGGACAAAGAGCAGCAGCGGCACCACCAGCACCCCGGGGTGGGGAGGCTGTGACAGGCTGGCACTTACGGGGGCACCGCGGGCACCGGCAGCGCCAGATGGGCCAGGGGGGCCGGATTCACCCTGGGAAAGGAAGGACAGAGAGTCGTGGGGGTCTGGGGGGGTCTCCCCGGGTCGGGGGCAGCTCAGGGGCTGCCCCAGCTCTCACCTTCTCGCCGTTGGGGCCGGCAGGGCCGGGGGGGCCGATGGGACCCGTCAGACCCTGCGGAGGGGAGGGAGAAAAGAGGGTGAGGCCACCCGAGGGTCCCCCACCAAACCATCCCTCCCCCCCAACCACCACCACCACCACCCCATCTCCCACTCACGCGGGCGCCGTCCTTGCCGGGGGCTCCCTCGGGGCCCTTCTCACCGACGTCTCCCTGCGGGGGGGGGCGACACCGGGGGAGGGGTGAGACGAGCTGAGACCCCACAGCTCTCGTGACACCCCCCCCCTCAGACCCCCGCCACTCACCCTGTCTCCCTTGGGCCCGGCGATTCCAGCCGCTCCTCTCTCCCCGGGCATCCCCTGCAGCCCGGGGGGTCCTTGCGCGCCAGCGGGGCCAGCGGGGCCGGTGGCACCCTAAAGCAGAGGAGGTGTGTGGGGGGGGAAAGGCGCGGGTTTTGGGGGTTTTTTGGAGTGCCAAGGCTGCCACACGCATCCCCCCGCCTCATCCCCCCTCGGGGGTGCCAGTGCCCCTGTGCTGTCCTCGCTGTCACCCACCTTGGGCCCGTCGGTGCCGGGGGTGCCGGGGAGCCCGCGGGGTCCCTGCAGGCCTTGGGCGCCGGGGGAGCCGCGCTCGCCGGGGAAGCCACGCTCGCCCTGCGGGGAGGGGAGG
>NW_020961783.1:3936-5887 GCF_003031625.1 Empidonax traillii | reverse complement strand
CCAGTCTGCAAACAGGGCAGCAAGGAGGCTTGGCAGAGTTCCAGACTGCTCAGGCTCAGCAGGGAAGGGCACATGGCAAGTCCTCCTGCAGCCATTGCCAGGCATGGGAAGGACAAGGCAGGGATTGCAGAACCCCTGTGGGAGGCAGAAGAAGGGGATGTTGTGTGCCCAGACTTCATCAGGGCCTTTGACATGGTCTGCTGTGGTCTCCTTAGAGCCAGATTAGTGACAGCTGGATTGGCCAAGTGAAACATGTGATGGGTGGGAAGCTGAAGGGTTCAAAAGTCATTGAACTAAGTCCTCTTGGCAGCAACTCCCTGGTGACATCCATCAGCCCTTGACCATTCCTATGGAACATTTTTATTGTGTCTCTTACTGATGGGATCAAATGCACTTTCCACTCCTTTGGGGATGATGCCAAGTTGCAGTGAGTCTGAGAAATCTCATCTAGTTAATGGTGATTGAACAAAAGATCTGCTTAAGGTGACTGAGCTGGATAAACTTGTCTGGCCATCAGGTGCCCACCAAGGCACAAGACAGTAAAGAAAAAACTCATGGGTCAGAGGAAAGGCAATTCAGAAGGAGGGAGAATGAGCAAACAGAACCAAACCAAAGACAAATAGACAGAATGGTAAAATATGCTGAGTTGGAAAGGACCCCCAAGGATCATCCAGTCCAACCCTTAGCCCTGCACAGGACCATCCCCAAGGCTCACACCATGAGCCTGAGAGGTTCATCCCAAAACTTACTGAGCTCTGTCAGCCTTGGTGCTGTGCCCACTGCCCTGGGGAGCCTGTTCAGTGCCAACCACCCTCTGGGGGAAGGACATCTTTTGAAAATGCAGCCTAACCCTTCCCTGACACAACTCCAGGCCATTCCCTCAGTGCTGTCCCTGGTTCCCCCAGAGCAGAGCTCAGGGCCTGCCCCTCCTCTGCCCTTCCCTAGGAAGTTGTGACTGCAGTGAGGTCTCCCCTCAGTCTCCTCTTCTCCAGCTGAACACACCAAGTGCCCTCAGTGTCCTCACACACCTTCAAATCCAGGCCCTTTCCCATCTTTGTGGCCTCCCTTGGACACTCTCCAATGGCTCAATCTCTCCCTTCCATTGTGTCCCCCCCAAACTGCCCCAATCTTGCAGCTGAGGCCGCCCCAGGGCAGAGCAGAGCGGTAACATGGAAAGCACAGAAACTTGTGACATCAAGGGGTCACTGTGACACTGTGGGAACTCATGGAATGAAGGGGCCATTGGGACACTGCAGGGCCTGGTGGAACCTTGTCTGTTGGGAAACACAAAGGGATGTGTGCAAGGGTTTCACTGACTAAAAGGAGAATTTTGGAGGGGGAGCTTTACACACTCAGATCTTGGTGTGTCCACACATCTCTGCCTGGGTGTGGGTGTGAATTGACTGTGGTGTGAGTGTTGTTATTGGGAATCCATAATTCAGTCACAGTTCAATTTAAGTAAATGCTATTGAATTCCTTGATAACCGTTCAACTGGTGAATGATTAAGTGTTACTAATCTCTTTTGCCCCCTTATCTTTGTGTTCAAATCCTTTAAATCCTGACCCTCTTGCATCCCAAGGCTCTGTGAAAATCACTCTCTTTCGTAGAAAAAATATATTTCTGTGAGGTGCACTTTAAAAGCTTTCTCCATACCTAAACTACAAAATAACTCCAGTTAGTTGTTGAACAATTGAAAACATGAAGACAATTAAAGGAAGGAAAATAATTTGTTTTTCTGTATTTTAATTAGCCCCATAGTGGGTTTAGAGACAAGTCCATTGTTCTCAACTACTGAGAGAAGATTGAAGAAGCTGCTCAAGAAGTCAGAAGCCAAACTCCCAGTCCCTTGAAGCATTGCTGGGCCCCACTGAGGGCAGGCACTGACAAAGCCTCCCCAGGGACTCCTGAGAGCAGATCCTTGCAGGCCAGGAGTGCAGGCAGACAAAGGAA
>NW_020961783.1:0-1362 GCF_003031625.1 Empidonax traillii | reverse complement strand
GCCAGTGCCTGTCCCTGCCTGTGCTCAAAGGGCTCCCACCCCCAGGACTGTGCTCAGAGAGCACTCAGGCCTTGCAGCCAGAAAGGGGCTCACAAGGCCAGTGTGGAAGTGGAAAGAGCAGCTCTGCAAAGCCCAAGCTCTGCTGCTCCCTGGCAGTGCTGCTGTGCTGGGATTTTTGTGCCCTTGCCCTTTGCAAATCCCCCCTGTCCTGCAGTGTGCTGTCCTTTAGGAACTGCAGAGAAGAAGGGTCTTGGGCAAAGAAGGCACTGCAGGGTGCTTTATTTTGTTCAAATATTCAGAGAACACAATTCACCATTTTTATATCTCTGATTCAAATTCAGGTGGACACTACATTAGAAGGCAGATAAATGATAATATTTCATTGTACGGAAAAAAACTGTAAGAAGAAACCAAAACTCAATAATCTCCCAAAAAAACCTGAAAGGGCAGCTCAGGCCATTAGTGATTTCCATCCTGAATGCTACATAGCAGAAACCAGGCAGTTTGATGCTTCAGAAAATCATCCAGTCATCATTTTCCTCAGGGCATTCTTGAGCTCCTGGTTCCTCAGGCTGTAGATGAGGGGGTTCAGTGCTGGAGGTACCACCGAGTACAGAACTGACAGGGCCAGATCCAGGGATGGGGAGGAGATGGAGGGGGGCTTCAGGTAGGCAAAGAATGCGGTGCTGAGGAACAGGGAGACCACGGCCAGGTGAGGGAGGCACGTGGAAAAGGCTTTGTGCTGTCCCTTTGCAAATCCCCCCTGTCCTGCAGTGTGCTGTCCTTTAGGAACAGCTGAGAAGAAGGGTCTTGGACAAAGAAGGCACTGCAGGGTCCTTTATTTTGTTTAAATACTCCTAGAGCAAAATTCATCATTTTTACATCTCTGGGTCAAATTCAATAGGTAGACACTAAATTAGAAGACAGATGCATAATAATATTTATTGCATATAAAATTATTGCAAGAAGAACCCGATGACCTCCATGAAAAAGCTGAGCAGGAAGGCTGTGCCATTACAGAGTCCCCTTCTGAGAGTTACACACCAGAACACAGGCACTTTATTGCTCCTGAACAGCATCCATTCATCATTTTCCTTATGGCATCCCTGAGCTCCTGGTTCCTCAGGCTGTAGATGAGGGGGTTCAGGGCTGGAGGCATCACTGAGTACAGAGCTGACAGGGCCAGATCCAGAGATGGGGAAGAGATGGAGAGGGGCTTCAGGTAGGCAAAGAATGCTGTGCTGAGGAACAGGGAGACCACAGCCAGGTGAGGGAGGCACGTGGAAAAGGCTTTGTGCCGTCCCTGCTCAGAGGGGATCCTCAGCACAGCCCTGAAGATCTGCACATAGGAGAAAACTATGA
>NW_020961782.1:4763-5887 GCF_003031625.1 Empidonax traillii | reverse complement strand
AGTTACAGCCACGTGGCAGCCACACCGAAACTTGAGCACCGCTTTTTTGCCCATGCCGAGAACAGAAAGTGGTGCCTTCTGTTCCCATCCCGTGGCCACCTCGTGCTGTGCCTCTGCCAGAGGCACGCACAGAACACAGTAATTCACAGGGGGTCTTTCAGCCTCTGTTATTCTACAGTTCAGTGAATCTTTTCCTTGGAGAGCTCTTGGAAGACAGAATAGACAGAGAGGCAGAAGTAGAGCTATCAAATGCCCCAGTACAAACACAGCAGTTTATCTGAGGAACATCTCTCTACTGCAATCATGGAAATTTACTGAACAAATTTGAGGAAACAAGTTTATGTGTGTGGGGTCAAATCATTTACTGGGGCACAAGGAGGGTGATGGTTGGGTACAGTATCAAGGGGTCAGTTGTGCCTCAGGAACTCGTCACCAAGTAGGAAGCTGATGGCAGTGAAGGGGCTGTGAGGTCAGTCCTGCCCCTCCAGGGGACAGGTCACCAGCAGGAAGGTGGCTGGGGAAGGGTCTGTGAGGCCCCTTCTCTCTGCAGGAGCTGATGGCTCAGCACGGGACTCCTGGCTGGGCCAGGGGCTCTCCAGCTGCCCCTGCCAGAGCCTGGGACAGCCCAGCACAAGGTCCCTTTGGTTCCAAGAGGCCGTGTAGTGTCCCAATGGCCTCTTGATCCCGTGAGGTTCCGCAGTGTCCCAGGACTCCCCTGATTCCATGAGGCCCCGTGTGTCACAGTGCCCACTTGCTTCCATGTGTTTCTGCAGCTGCCCAGGATTCCTTTTGTTCCATGAGACCCCACATGTCACAAAGACCCTTTGATTCCATGAGACTCCTCAGTGTCACAGTGGCCCCTTGATTCCAGAAGATCTTTAAAATATGGCTGCATGGAACTCGGCTCTTGATTCCATGAGTCCCTGAAGGTTCACAAGGACCTCTGGATTCCCTGAGGTTCCACAGTGTCCCAGGGTCCCTTTGGCTCCATAAGGGTCTCCACTGTGATAAGGGCCCCTTGATTCCATGGGGTTTCATAGTGTCCCAAAGGCCCCTGGTTCCCACAAGGTTCTGCAGTGTCTCATTGTTCCCACTGGTCCATGAGGTTCTGCAGTGTCACACTG
>NW_020961782.1:0-1454 GCF_003031625.1 Empidonax traillii | reverse complement strand
TCCCTGGCCATGGCCTGCAACTGGTCCCCACAGCCTGTCCTGTGTCCTGAATCCCTCCATTTCCCAGGACTTGGTGGGACAAGGGAGCTCTGTGCTCTGGGTACAGAGGGAGCTCCAAGTGCCAGTGGAGTGGGAACCACAACTCATCAGGTTTGTGTTCTCTGGGAGGTCTGGAACTGGTGAGACTTAGAGTCACAGAAAGGTTTCTATTCATGGGCAATAAAAACTGTTTAAAGTTCTGAAAGATTGGGCAGCTCCCTGATGCTCAAAGCATGAAACCAGTCAATTGAATGACCAGAGAGCAAGTGGAGGAAGAATCCAGGGAGCAATGGGAAGACACACATCCAGCAAGTCTACTGAAGGGATGCCCTGAGACATGGTCATTCAAACAGGAGAGCTTGAAAGACCTGAACGGAGAGGGAGATGAAGTTGTAGACTGAAGAGTGATAACAGAGGTAGAGGGGAAGGTCAGAATTTCTTCTCCTGCCATCAGTACACATCCAGGAAATTCTTGTTCTGTCACGGTGGGAAAACTTTGCCATTTCTTGGAAATACTCAAATGACCCACTAATGAAAATGTCCTTATATATTATTTAAATGTAAAAATTTTAAAACTCTGCTCCTTTCCAGGCAGCTTCTCCTTCTGTGGGCACTCCACCCACAGCCCCAGCCCCTCTGAAGGGCATAACAGCTTCTGGGGCACAGATTCATAGAATCATAGAATAGATTGGGTTGGAAAAGACCTCCAAGATCTTCAAGTCCAACCCCTGATCCAACTCCAACTACTATAGCATGGCACTAAGGGTCACATCCAGTCCCTTTTTAAAAACCTCCAGGGATGGTGAATCCACCACCTCTCTGAGTAGGCTGTTCCAATGCCTGATTACCCTCTCTGTAAAGAATTTCTTCCTAACATCTAACCTAAACCTCCCCTGGCAGAGCTTGAGCCCATGTCCCCTTGTCCTATTGTTGGTTGCCTGGGAGAAGAGACCAACCCCCACCTGGCTAAAACCTCCCTTCAGGTAGTTGAAGAGAGTGATGAGGTCACCTCTAAGCCTTCTCTCCTCCAGACTAAACAACCCCAGCTCCCTCAGCCTCTCCTCATAGGACTTGTGCTCAAGTCCCTTCACCAGCCTGGTTGCTCTTCTCTGGACCCGCTCCAGCACCTCAATATCCTTCCTGAACTGAGGGGCCCAGAGCTGAACACAATACTCAAGGTGTGGCCTCACCAACACAGAGTACAGGGGAAGGATCACTGCCCTGCTCCTGCTGGCCACACTGTTCTTGATGCAGGCCAGGATCCATTGGCCTTCTTGGCCCTCTGGGCACACTGCTGGCTCATGTTCAGCCTCCTGTCGATCAGCACCCCCAGATCCCTTTCTGCCTCCTCTGCAGCCCCAGAGCTGCAGACTGGACATGACACAAAGAACTGCAGAGGAGTCAAAGTTCAGGAG
>NW_020961781.1:0-5888 GCF_003031625.1 Empidonax traillii | reverse complement strand
TCTCGGGCACCGTGTCTGGGCGGGATCCCATGGCTGCTGTGTATCGGGAGAGTGTTTGTGAGTGCCCGCGGGCCGGGGCCGTGGGCCGGGGTCATCGCTGTCGATGCGCAGCCCTCCCGCCCGGGTCCCTCCGCCGCGGCGCGGCCCTGCCCGGCCCGCAGCGCCCGCCCGCTTGCGGAGGCTCAAACGCGCAGCAAACCCTTTACCCTTTTAAGAAATAGCATTGAAACGCTCTGAGGTTTGCCTTCTGGTTATTGCATGGGTTAGCAATATATTAATGCGTAAAAGCAGTTTTATAACGTAGTCCCATGCAGCGTTCTTCCTCTTCTAACGTGGCATCCGCTGCTCTCCCCTAGGACTCCCCGCAGCCAAACTCTCAATTTGCTCTTTGAAACTGAGTTGTAAATCATCGGGCGCATCGCCCTTTCCAGTGCACGTATTCATTGATGTCATTTTTGCTCCTGTATTTTTTCCGAAAAAATCAGTGCGAGGTTAGTTTTTTAAAAAAACGGTGACAGCCACAGTTTTTTCCTAAAAAATATATGAAAAACCATTGGAAGTTGCACAGTTTTAAATCCTAGATTAGAAGTGACATTTTTTTGAGTGAACATAAGTTCTTTCACCAGAACTTAAGCCATTATTTGCAGGGTTTTCTTTTTTAAAATAAGGAATTGGTCTGGAAAATGCCTTGGCTGTTTATCATGTTTGCATATCATCTCCCAGTGTAAAAGTTTGAATTCTTACTTAGAATTTAAAAAAAATCACCATGAATGTAATTCAGCAGACAAGACTAGTTGGTGTCTCCCGAAACAGGACTGTCTGATCCTTAAATATATCTGAACGTCAATATTTTTTTGTGTTTGGAATGCTATTTGAAATACTGATGTAAATAAATACATAACCTAATTAAGTATTTTAACTAGAGAGCTCATAAAACAAGTCTTTAATTTAAACTCAAGTAACTGCAAACTCAGTTTTGACCATTTAAACCATCAATCTCAATGTGCCTACAGAAGCACAATCTGCTAAAGCTCTCTGAATGTAGAGTTTCATCCTTGGAAGAACTTCCTCTGCCCTGCAGTTTGCTAAGCCTCTTTGAAAACAGCTTGTTTTAAATGAAAAAGACAGTAAGAAAAGTGTTGCTGTTTTGAACCTTTACTGAAGACAATCAGGACTGAGGAAACCTGCAGGCCTCTAAGAGGGTGTGGTGTTGCTCTTAACAGCAGAATATACATGAAGAGTAGTTTTTTCCAATGAAGTTATTAACAGGGGTTTCTATTTTGCAATAAAATGAGTTAAATTTAACCTAAGATTCTTAAGGAATTAAAGGCCTCACCCTCCCTAACCTGCCTCATACTGACTTAGGCAAGTCTAATATAGATGTCTCTCACTAGTTTGGCAGGGTGCAGTTTTGTGGTATGCTTCATCTGATAAAATTCAGACTGTCTTCAAAGGACAAGTTCCCTACTCCCACCATCCCTTTTCATTCCATTTAGTGGCATGACAAGCTGGATTGCTGCTCTGACTTTTTATGTAAGGTCATTTTAATGTCTACAGAATGAGTGCTTAACACAGCAAGAGGAAATGGTTAGAAGAGGAAGAGAAAGAATAAGACTGTCTTGGTAGTGGCTTTCAGAGCTGATTAAAATAGTAAGATTAATTGTGCCAAATCCCTAATTTTTGAGGAGAGAAAATTTTAAGGAGTCTGTTGTGTTAAATGTTTTACAAGTAATTCAGGAATGGATTGCCTTCTAGCATACTCCAAAATATCTCTGTATTTGTATGTCTGACTTTCTTCTGTCTATGATACTAGTTTCGCCTGCGATATTGTAATTTAATTTCTTAGGGTTATAAATATTAAAGACATAAATATAGAAGCTGCATGTGGTGAAATAGTTTCTACAGCAGTGTAATGCTGTCTCTTTTGGTGGCATTTAGATTGCAGTTGCTGGAATGTCTGGAATGTCTTGGTGCATTTGGTCAAGCTATGTTAATTTTTCTTCACTGGTTATTATCAGATATCCAGTCTATAAGCTGTGTAAGGGACCAGCAAGCCTACTTGCCTTGCTGAATTTACACAGTTCAGATTAGATAGAAGAGAAAGCAGGCCATTGGTTGCTATAGTCCTTTCCTATGTGTTGAGGAAATAAAAAGTGTAGTCTAGACAGAGAGGGAAGGATATATGTCAGGTGCCAGGGAAGTGAAAATATTTAATTAAATAAATATTCATCCTTTTTAAAACAGTCTTCACTGCTCAGATCAGGGATTTTGGACATGACAGTTGGACAGTCCTTTAAAAATGTGGGAAAAAGAGGAGATGAGAATATGGAAAATCAACTGGCTTGTAGCACTCTCATTTCCATCAGTACATGAGACCATGTGATAGATGGCTCTTCTATAAATCTGGTTGTATGCACAGAACATTATGATTTCAGTTGCAGAGAAATGGTTTTGACATCAATATATGTTACACAGTCACAGAATATGTTTGTCAGCACTTGAACTAGTCTTTTAGGGTCTGTGGTTAGTCTTTGAGTAAGGGGTCCCAATTGTTTATAAAAGCTTTTTTTTTTAACAAGCATGTCTAGCTTTGCTTTTCTACTGTGACTCAGTATTGTTATTATTTTCTAGTTGTATTTTTTATTTAGCCTCACTATTGAAACTAAAAAGGAGTTGAGTGTGTGTTGAAAATAGTAAGAACATACTTTTCGGTCAACATTATGCAAGAATAGGATTTCCCTTCCACCTTTCAAAAAACTTATTTATGTCTTAAACTACATTATTCTTTGCACAGTTCATATCACTTTGGATATTAATCCTATTTACAAAAGTTTTCATTAAGTCTTTTGAATCAGACAACCTGTATTGGCTTCTGCTAGTTGTGTGCTAGTTGAGCACTGTCTCATTGAACGGTGCTCACTGTCTGATTAGGTCTTTTTGATTAGAGCCCCATATACTGTGCAGCAACAGCTTTTGGGGATATGAAAGTGGTGTTTTAATGTTTAAAGAAAACCTACTTCCTTTCATCTTTACCAGACAGAGTAAGGTTTGTTGACCCTGGCCTAGAGTTGACACATTTATATTTTATGGAGAAAGACTAGTCTTTGTACCAAGGAAAATGTAGTTTGAAATTACTCCCATTGCAAGAAAGGGAGGCGGGAGGAAACATAACTTATGTAACATTAAGGGTTGCTGCCTTAAAGCAGGTTCATTGACTTTGCTCTCACTAGTAGCTGTCAGAGTTCAAAATAGGATTCTTGACATAAACACTGAAGTTCAATCACAAGTTCACCTCAAACAATACAAAGGTGTAACAGCATTCACAGGAGCAGAAGACTTGCATTGAGTCACGTGCCTTGGGCCTTAGCTGTAGGCTTAAATTCAGTGTAAGGTGTAGGTTGGGTTTCTTCAGTAGACAAAGAAAGGTTAGCTAGGAATATGTGAGCATGGGAACATGGGGACTTACACTACAGTCATCAGCTCTGAGGGGACAGAAAAAACTGAACAGTTCCAAATCTGATTTCGGTATGAATTTTAAACTTCCATTTCTGATCTCAAGTCTTCTTCTTACTGCAAGTTTCTGGGGCCACAGACAAGCTTTCTACAGGTGAATGCATGCTGGTATTGCAGAAGTAAAATTGGTAAGAAGTAGAAGATTGCAGCTTTAAATTGTGCCAGTGACATTGCATTCACCTACATCTTCCAGAAGAATATTTTTAGTTCTGATTTTCTGTAAAGAAATTTTGTTTGTTCCTTCCACTTCAGATACTGGTTAGTGCAGTCCATGTTTTTTCCTAGGCTACCGTAGTTTTTCATCTATGCTGGCACCAGTCTATCCTTTGCGTTCTTTTTAATATGATCTTAGGCAGATTCCTAGGCTTTCTTGTTTGTTTAATGCACCCTCACCCTTTCCTCCTCTAAGACGTGTATGCCCTGTGTTCACTTCCTCTTTCTAACAAGCACATCTCTTAGAAGTGGAAGATGGCTGTTCTCTATAGAGTGGGGACTCCACTTTTTCTTCTGTCTCATTTGTAGCAATCCTTAAATGCTGTGTTGAACTAGTTGTGTCTCTGGGCAGGGTCCTGTGAGCAAAATGCCAAACTACACTCCTGTAGAAGGTATTTCCAATGCTTTTATTCCCGCTTGAAGGCCTGGGTGTAAAGCACCTTGTTTTCCAATTCCCATGCAATGCTACAGATTTGGGGCAGAGTGGCTGGAAAGCTTCTTGAAGGAAAAGGACCTGGGGGTGCTTGTTGACAGCTTCTGAACGTGAGCTAGTCTGTGCCTAGTTGGCGAAGAAGGCCGGTGGTATCCTGGCCTGCATCAAAAGCAGTGCAGCCAGCGGGACCCAGGGCAGTGATCACCCTGCACTGGTGAGGCCACACCTCAAGTGCTGTGTCCAGTTCTGGACCCCTCACTTCAGTAAAGACTTTGAGGCACTGGAGTGTGTCCAGAGAAGGACAACAAAGCTGGTGAATGGTCTAGAGAGTAAGTCCTATGAGGAGTGGCTGAGAGAGCTGGGGGGGTTTAACCTGGAGAAAAGGAGGCTGAGGGGAGACCGTGTTGCTCTCTACAACTACCTGAAAGAGGTTGTAGTTAAGTGGGTGTTCATTATCTTAGGACAAGTGATGCAAACGATAGAAGAAGAGAAAGTGGCCTTGAGTTGTGCCAGGGGAAGTTTAGGTTGGATATAAAGGAAAATTTCTTCACTGAAAGGGTATGTCAGGTATTGGAACAGACTTCCCAGGGAATGGATTGAGTCCCTGGAGGTATGTAAAAGATGTGTGGATATGGCACTTAAGAACATGGTTTACCATGCTGGCAGTACATGTCTGGTCTTAATGATCTTAGAGAGCTTTTCTGACCTAAATTATTCTCTAAGAAGCCAGAAAAAAAAAAGTTTGTTTGGCCATAGTGACCTGCTATTAAAATTGCACATCTCCCAAGAGACGTGGAGATCATAAGATGAACATCTCTTTTCTTACTAAAGCAAACTAAAAGCATATCACAAATTATTGTGATCTGTAGCTTACATCTGATAGTTCCCCTTGGCCAAAAGGTTGTGGCTTCAAATTGCTGATACACACTGAAAGACTGTGTAGATCCTTTCTGGGTTCTTAGGCCGATGCTGAGAAAAACATGCTGTGCTTTTACCTCCATGCTTTCTGTGAGGTCAGGCAGAAGATACCTACTACTTCCTTCAAGGAAATTAATCTGAACACATATCAAAATTCATATTCCCTGTTATAAATGTTCTCAGAAGAGACTAAATCTAGCATAAGACCTGGAACATGCAAATTGTCCTTTTTCTTCCCATCATCCCAAATCCTTAGCATATTTTCTATTTTTGAGCCATTTGTTACAGGTAGGGATTCAGATTAGTTATTTTCAATCAAGTGGGTGTCAGAGAGATTACCTGATTCTGAACTGTTTCTATTGATACCTTAGAGTTTTGATGTTTTGATTTTTTTTTAATTTTTGTAGATCTTAGAAGTAATTATGTAGTAAATGTAGATTTTAGAGTAGCAGCATATTATCCCTTTAACACACCAGCTCAAACCCCTGTTACCCATTCCCATATCAATTCCCTAAATTCCACAGCATGTTTAGTCTCTTTTTCAAGGTAGAATTGTAGAAGAACACCCTAACCCTACAGAAGAAGATAGAGCTGTAGACCCAACAACCTTCAGGCCTAGAATTCTGGAAGGCCTCCAAGGACATTATGTGCTCTGAGGAAGATGAAAATGAAGAAGAGGGGGTCCCAAAACGCCCCCAGACCCAATTTCCAAGAGGCGTGGCGGCGGCAGAACCTGGGTGGTGGCTGGGTGGGATTGGGTGAAAATCATTATAAAAACTGTGAACATCTCTATTTCGGGAGGGTATTCCGG
>NW_020961780.1:3938-5889 GCF_003031625.1 Empidonax traillii | reverse complement strand
CCCATTCCCCGGCACGGGAACCCCCCTGAACCTCCATTTTTGGGCACTTGGAGATCCCTGAACCCCCATTTCCGGAAGAAGACCCCTGGAACCCTAATTCCTGACCACTGAGATGCCCCTGAACCCCCATTCCCAGGCACGGGAATCCCCTGCACATCCATTCCCGGACACTTGGACCCCCCCTGCACCCCATCCCACAGAGCTGGGACCCCCCTAAACCACCTTATCTGTCACCAAGACCCCCTTGAAGCCCCATTTCTGGGTTTGGGAATCCCCTGCTCCCTCTCCCTCAGTACGAGGACCCCCTTAAACCTCCTTACCTGGCACGGGGACCCCCCCCAAGTTTCATTCCAAGGCACAGAAATGCACCTGAACACCCATTCCTGGAAGGAAACCCCTCTGGACACCCATTCCAGGGCGCTGGGACCCCCCTGCACCCTCTCCCTCCACACTGGGACCCCCTTAAACCTCCTTACGAGAAACTGGGACCCCCCAGATTCCATTTCTGGGTATCGAGACCCCCCTGAACACCCATTTTTGGGCACAGGAACCCCCCTGAACCTCTATTTTTGGGCGCCGACACTCCCCCACACCCTCTCCCTCAGCACCAGGACCCCCTTAAACTTCTTTATCTTGCACCAGGACCCCCCAGTTTCCATTCCCAAGCACAGGGACCCCCCTGAACCTCCACTTTTGGGCACTGGGACCCCCCTGAACCCCCTTATCTGGCACCAGGACACCTCTGAACTCCCATTCCTGGTCACAGAGACCCCCCTGGACACCCATTCCTAGGAACAGGAACACCCCTGGACCCTCATTGCAGGCATAGGAATCCCCCTGCATCCCCTTACCCTGCACCAGGACCTCCTGCACCCCCATCCTTGGCTCCAGGACCCTTCTGAACCCCCTTATTCTCAGCAAATACCCCCCTGTGCCCCCTTTCCTGACAACCCTGCCTCTCCCAGACCCCTTATCCTCCCTGGGACCACCTGGACCCCCATTCCTGCCTTTTCCAGACCCCAGGCCCCACTTTCCTTAACACTGGGGACCCCTGGACCCCTCTTTCCTGGGCACAGGAACCCCCTGAACCCCCATCCCACCTCTCCCAGTGCCCTCACCCCCCTTCCCTTGACCCTGGGACCCCCCTGAACCTCCATTTCTGGGAATGGGGACCCTCTTGCAACCCTGATTCAACACCCAGAACACCCTGAACCCCTTTCTCTGGGACTGGGACCCCCTGCATGCCCTTATTGGGCACTGGGACCCCCTGAACTTCCATTCCTGGACATGGAGACCCTCCTACATCCCCTTATGTGGCAGCAAGCCCCCCCCTGAACCTCCATTCCTGTGCACAAGGACTGAACCCTCTTATCCTGCACCAACACCCCCTGCACTCCCTTTCCCAGCCATCCCGCCTCTCCCAGACCCCAGACTCAGCTTTTCCTTGACCCTGAGACCCCCTGGACCCCCATTCCTGCTTTTCCCAGCCCCCAGAGCCGCCTTTCCTCAACACTGGCAACCCCTGGGAGCTCCTTTCCTGGGCACAGGGACCCCCTGAACCTCTATCCCAGCTCTCCCAGCCCCTGCACCCCCCTTTCCTTGACCCTGGGACCCCCTGAACCTCCATTCCTGCGCACTGGGACTCTCCTGAACCATTTATCCAGCACTGGGACCCCCTTGGAGCCCATTTCCCAGTCATCCCACCTCTCCCAACTCCCAGATGCCCCTTTTTCCTTTATCCTGGGACCACCTGGACCCCCATTCCCAACCATCTGACATCTCCCCACCCATGACTCCCCTTTCCTCAACCCCGGGGACCTTTGGGCCCCTTTTCCTTGTCAGAGGGACCCCCTGGATCCTCCCATTCCACCTCTCCCAATCCCTGTATCCCCCTTTTCCCTGATGCTGGAACCCTCAATCCTGTGCAGTGGGACCCCTGCCCCCCCCCTCC
>NW_020961780.1:0-1562 GCF_003031625.1 Empidonax traillii | reverse complement strand
TCGGGAAGGGGCCCGGATCCGCCCGGCAGCATTCCGGGGATCCTGTGCCATGAGTGCTGATCCCGCTTTCTTTCCATAGGGAAGAGGGAGGGCAATGGATACGACCCCGCGCCCACCAGTGAGTACCAGCAGCGTGTGTGGATCCAGATCCTCCCTGCAGGGATGCCAGGATGGATCCCGGGATTCCAGAGGGGATTTGGGGCATAATGGATGGAGCGGGATTGGAACAGGATTGCAGCTCAGGGCAGGATTGCAGAGTGGGATCAGGTAGAATTGTGGGCTGGGATCAGGGCTGGATTCTGGAGTGGGATTGGGGTGGGATGGACGGAGCAGGATCAGGAGGGAATCCGGAGCAGTTGCTGCTCTTCATGAGCTCCCCAGCTGGATCCATCCCCTGGGATGGGCACAGGGACATGGGGACTCCTTTCCCCACTCTCATCCCAGCAGGAATCACAGCCTGAGTGATCCCAGACCTGGATCTTCCCCTTCCCTGTCCCTGTGGAAAGGCAGGAGCTGCTGGCAGAGCTCATCCCGCTGCTCCCACCCAGCCCGACCTCCCTGCGGCTCTTCCCGATGGATCAACTTCCTGCTTTTCCATCTGTGAAACCCAGGAGAACAATTATTGCTGAGGCTTTAATTGTGGTGTGAAAATCTCCTGCTTTGGGCAATAAATCCTGGTTCCCTCCTCTGGCATCCTGCAGTTCCTCTCTGGGAACCAAGAATGGGGATGGGGACAGGGATGGGAACCTCAGGAATGGGGATGGGGACAGGAATGGGAACCTCAGGAATGGGGACAGGAATGGGAACCTCAGGAATGGGAAAGGGGTCAGGGGCGATGGGTATGGTGACACTGGGGACAGGGATGGGGACACTGGGAGCAGGTTGGAAGCACCAGTAGCTGGGAATGGGGACAGGGATGAGGTGACTGGGGGCAGGTTGGAGACACCAGGAACTGGGAAGGGAAACATCAGGACTAGGATGGGAACACCAGGAATGGGAAGGGGGACAGGGATGGAGACCCCAGGAGTGGAGGCTGTTCAGAAGGGCCGGGCAAGAAAGGAGGGGATGTGATCCTGGGTCAGGGTAACCCCTGGGATCAGTCTAGGATGGGCATGAAGGGATCTGGAGCAGCCCTGGGAGAAGGCCCTGGGGGTGTTGGTGGGTGAGGGGCTGGACTTGCCCCATCCCAGAAACCCCCCTGTGTCCTGGGCTGATCCCACAGCAGGGAGGGGGGAATTCTGCCCCCTCAGGTGAGACCCCACCTGCAGAGCTGCCTCCAGCTCCGGGACCCAACAGCAGGAGGACGTGGAGCTGCTGGAGCGAGTCCAGAGGAGGCCCCAGAGCTGCTCCCAGGACTGGAGCCCCTCTGCTCTGGAGCCAGGCTGGGACAGCTGGGGGTGCTCACCTGGAGAAGGGAAGGCTCCAGGGAGACCTTGGAGCCCCTTGCAGAGCCTAAAGGGGCTCCAGGAGAGCTGGAGAGGGACTGGGGACAAGGGATGGAGGGACAGGACAAGGGATGGTGGTTTCAAACTCAGAGAAGGTGGATTCAGACTGGATAGGAG
>NW_020961779.1:4330-5889 GCF_003031625.1 Empidonax traillii | reverse complement strand
AGGTGAGTTCTGATCAGCCCTGACCACCAAAAGTGACTCCTGACCACCAAAAACGAGTCCTGCCCACCCCCAGCTGCACCATCGTGCGGTTGGACAGGATCTGCAACGGACAGGTAATCGACAGGTGAGGGACAGGTGTCACCATCACACCTGGACAGGTGAGTTCTGATCACCACAGGTAAGTTCTGATTAGCAGAGGTGAGTCCTGATCACCCCCTGACCACCAAAAACGAGTCCTGCCCACCCCCAGCTGCACCATCGTGCGGTTGTACAGGATCTGCAACGGACAGGTGAGGTCACAGGTGTCACCATCACACCTGCACAGGTGAGTTCTGATCACCACAGGTGAGTTCTGATCACCCCCTGACCACCAAAAACGAGTCCTGCCCACCCCCAGCTGCACCATCGTGCGGTTGGACAGGATCTGGGGGGGACAGGTGAGGTCACAGGTGTCACCATCACACCTGTACAGGTGAGTTCTGATTAGCACAGGTGAGTTCTGATCACCCCCTGACCACCAAAAATGAGTCCTGACCACCACAGGTGAGTTCTGACCAGCCCAGGTGAGTCCTGACCAGCCCTGACCAGCACAGGTGAGGTCACCCCACCTGACCGAGTGTGTCACGTGTTCACCTGCCCAGGTGTGTCACCTGTTCACCTGTCCAGGTGTGTCCCACTCCCACCTGCACAGGTGTGTCCCACTCTCACCTGCCCAGGTGTGTCACCTGTTCACCTGTCCAGGTGTGTCCTATCCCTCAGTTTACCTGGACAGGTGTGTCCCAAATCACCTGGACAAACGTCCCTCACTTACCCGCACAGGTGCCCCTCATTTACCTACACAAGCGTCCCCAAATCACCTGCACAGGTGTGTCCCACTTACCTGGACAGGTGTCCCCAAATCACCTGCACAGGTGTCCCCCACTTACCTGCACAGGTGTGTCCTGCCTTCACCTGGGCAGGTGCGTCCCCATCTCCCTGCCCACCTGGCCAGGTGTGCCAGGTGCCCCCCCCAGGTGTGCCAGGTGCCCCCCCCAGGTGTGCCAGGTGCCCCCCCCAGGTGTGTGACTCACCTGCACAGGTGGGTCGGCGTGCTGGATGTTGTCCTGCAGGTGTGCCAGGTGCCCCCCCAGGTGTGCCAGGTGTGCCAGGTGCCCCCCCCAGGTGTGTGTGATCCTGTCTCACCTGCACAGGTGGGTCGGCGTGCTGGATGTTGTCCTGCAGGTGTGACATCAGCATGAGGTCGCGGGCGCGGTACCAGCGGCTGTGCAGGGCGTGGTGGTAAATGTGGCACAGGATGGCGCAGGTGCGGATCCGGTCCGTGCGGTCCTTGGCGTACACGAACCTGGCACAGGTGAGACAGGTGAGGGACGGACAGGTGAGACGCACCTGGGACAGGTGAGACGCACCTGGGACAGGTGGGACAGGTGGGACACCCCTGGGACAGGTAGGACAGGTGGGACACCCCTAGGACAGGTGAGACACACCTGGGACAGGTGAGACAGGTGAGGGACGGACAGGTGAGACGCACCTGGGACAGGTGAGACACACCTGGGACAGGT
>NW_020961779.1:0-1729 GCF_003031625.1 Empidonax traillii | reverse complement strand
TGAGACAGGTGAAACCACCCTGGGACAGGTGAGGACAGGTGAGACCACCCTGGGACAGGTGAGACCACTCTGGGACAGGTGAGGACAGGTGAGACCACCCTGGGACAGGTGGGGACAGGTGAGGACAGGTGAGACCACCCTGGGACAGGTGAGACCACCCTGGGACAGGTGGGGACAGGTGAGACAGGTGAGACCCTCAGGAGACAGGTGGGACCCTCAGGGAACAGGTGAGACCACCTGGGACAGGTGAGACCACCCTGGGACAGGTGAGACCACCCTGGCACAGGTGAGACATTCAGGGACAGGTGAGACCACCCTGGCACAGGTGAGGCCACCCTGGGACAGGTGAGACCACCCTGGGACAGGTGAGACCATCCTAGGACAGGTGAGACCACCCTGGCACAGGTGAGACCACCTGGGACAGGTGAGACCACCCTGGCACAGGTGAGACCACCCTGGCACAGGTGAGACCGCCCTGGGACAGGTGGGGACAGGTAAGACAGGTGAGACCACAATGGGACAGGTGAGGACAGGTGAGACCATCCTAGGACAGGTGAGACCACCCTGGGACAGGTGAGACCACCCTGGAACAGGTGAGGACAGGTGAGACTACCCTGGCACAGGTGAGACCACCCTGGGACAAATGAGACACTCAAAGGGCAGGTGAGACCACCCTGGGACAGGTGAGACCACCCTGGGACAGGTGGGACCCTCAGGGAACAGGTGAGACCACCTGGGACAGGTGAGACCACCCTGGGACAGGTGAGACCACCCTGGCACAGGTGAGACATTCAGGGACAGGTGAGACCACCCTGGCACAGGTGAGGCCACCCTGGGACAGGTGAGACCACCCTGGGACAGGTGGGGACAGGTGAGACCACCCTGGGACAGGTGAGACCACCTGAGACAGGTGAAACCACCTGGGACAGGTGAGGACAGGTGAGACCATCAGGAGACAGGTGAGACCACCTGGGACAGGTGAGACCACCCTGGCACAGGTGAGACCACCCTGGCACAGGTGAGACATTCAGGGACAGGTGAGACCACCCTGGCACAGGTGAGACCACCTTGGGACAGGTGAGACCACCTGGGACAGGTGAGACCATCCTGGGATACCAGCTGAGCCAGGTAAGACTCCCCCTGGGTGTGAGGTGTGCCAGGTGAGTCCCCCCAGGGTCCCAGGTGGTGCCAGGTGTGCCAGGTGTGCCAGGTGAGCCCCTCAGGGTCCCAGGTGTGCCAGGTGTGCCAGGTGCCCCCTCACCTGCGCAGGTAGATCCTGCAGAGCTCCTGGGGCTCTCAGGTGTGCCAGGTGAGCCCCCCCTGGGTGTGAGGTGTGCCAGGTGGTGCCAGGTGTGCCAGGTGAGCCCCCCCTGGGTGTGAGGTGTACCAGGTGGTGCCAGGTGGTGCCAGGTTTGCCCTCACCTGCGCAGGTAGACCCTGCAGAGCTCCTGGGGCTCTCAGGTGTGCCAGGTGTGCCAGGTGAGCCCCCCCAGGGTCCCAGGTGTGCCAGGTGGTGCCAGGTGTCCCAGGTGAGCCAGGTGAGCCCACCCCTGGGTGTGAGGTGTGCCAGGTGGTGCCAGGTGTGCCAGGTGAGCCCCCCTGGGTGTGAGGTGTCCCAGGTGTGTCAGGTGAGCCCCCCCAGGGTCCCAGATATGCCAGGTGTGCCAGGTGAGCCCCCCCCGGGTTTGAGGTGTGCCAGGTGTGCCAGGTGGTGCCAGGTGTGCCAGGT
>NW_020961778.1:4768-5890 GCF_003031625.1 Empidonax traillii | reverse complement strand
TACCCCTCAAATAACTGCCAAAAAGTTCTTTAGACAGCGACTAAAATAGCTAAGTTAAAAAAGAATAGAGCAGAACCCCTCCAGGACCTGAGACTGTGTTTGGAGAGTCTCTCTTACTGGGGCTGACCAAATGTTGTTATCAGCAAAAGAGGCTGAAGGGTTCTGGGGAGCCGGAGTTTTCCTGACCACAGGAGATTCTCGTGGGCCCTGGTCCCTTCCCCAGAGAGCAGCCTGTTGGGCAGGGGGACTCAACCCCCATCAAAGGGGAGATCCCCTGGCTGGAGTGGGAAATGTTCATCAGATTGTGGAAAGTGTGCAAGAGGCTGCTTGTTTACAAATGATGGGTGACAGGGAATGAGCACCAAGCCCTGAATCCCCTGTGATGCTGCCTGCAGACCCTGAAGGAATGATTGCCCTTCTCAGAGGTCTCCCTGGGGCTGTGAAACCCACTGGCATTCAGCAAAAAGGACACACAGAAAGCCTCAGCAAAGGGGAAGGAACTGCAGCCACCTCAGAAGCAGCTTTAACCCCCCACACCCCCCAAAGAACAGCAAAGGTGAGATGCTGCTGACCAGGTGAACTGGTCAAACCCTGGTGGTTTGGGGTGAACTTCCTGCTCATTTACTGGGGCTGCAGCTCCTGAAGGGAAGGGTTTGGATCTAAACACTCACCCACTCCAGCACATCCTGCACCCCTCCAACCTGGTGTCAGCTGCAAATTTGCTCATGAAATGATGGTTCTGCAGGAGCTGCTCAAGGGGCAGCAGGACCAAGTCAAGGGCCTGGGGGGCTTTGGGGTCCAGGAGGGTCCTGGGGGAGCTGGGGAGGGACTTTGGGGATTGGGGGTACAGACCAGTATAGACCAGTACAGACCAGGACAGACCAGTACAGACTAGTACAGTCCAGGACCTCCTCACTGCTCCCAGATCTCTCCTGGAGCTGGGCCACTTTTTTGTGGGACACCTGAGCCCCTCCAGTGCCCTCCCAGTACAGCCCAGTGTGTTCCTGTCCCAGGGTGCCAGGTGATCCCTCTTTGGGGGGTTTTGGAATGGATTTGAGGGGGGAGCTGGGGGAGATTTGGAGGTGGTTGGATGGGGATCTGGAGGGCTGTGGGTGCATTTGG
>NW_020961778.1:0-1120 GCF_003031625.1 Empidonax traillii | reverse complement strand
TCCTTGCAAATTGTCTGCGCCAGCAATGTAATTCAGCAACCAAGGACATTCTGCGATCCCTGCCAACTGCAGCGAGTATCGCAGACATGATTAAACATGTCACAAAAGAAGAGCATTTTGCCCCAATTCAAGAGGCTGTTCACGCAGCAATAGCTAATGCAATGGTGTGTTTTAAATGTGGCCAGCCAGGACATGTGGCAGTAAACTGCCCCCAGCTCGGAAGTCCGGCAATCAAACCTAAAAGGCCGTGTCTTGCATGTGGGAAAAAAGGGCACTTTGCTAAAGATTGTAAATCTAAAAATCAGGGAAACGTGAAGGGGAGGGGGCAATGCAACTGCCCTGACAGCACCCAGCCCCCTCCCACTTGGAACATGGGGCGGCCACATATGGATATAGCTACAAGGCATAAAACACCTCTGAACCTGACACTTTCCCTACTAATGAAAACTGTGAGCTTTTACTTGCAGGATTGGATCATCGGACACCCTCGGAACCAGTACAGCCCAGTGCCAGAGGAGAACAACACGCCGACCAACACCCTGTCCAACCCTGCGGGCTCGGCGCAGACGAAGGCCAGGCAGCAACAAGCACTTAAGTCACTGTCCGAGGTGGTTCTGCAAAATCGCAGAGGACTAGACATTCTGTTCTTACAAGCAGGCGGGCTGTGTGCTGCTCTTAAAGAGGAGTGCTGCGTTTTCGCAGTCCACACAGGGTTAGTGAAAGACACCATGGCCAAGCTGCGTGAGAGATTAGAAAGTCGAAAAAGGGATAGGGAATCACAGGATTGGTTCACATCACTGTTTGATCAAGCACCATGGCTCACCACCTTGCTAGTGTTAAGACACTTCTTTCTACCTCTCTAGGGCTTACACTTCTTAAATTATAGCCTGCTTTATATGGCATGGAGAGGGGGGAAATATAGGTAGACAGGGCCTGGCGTTCGGAAGATTTCGGGATGTACGGAAAGAAAGGGACCAACCCCCTCCAATGCCTGTGAAGGAATGTGTTGTCTAAACCTATCAGATCACTCCACAAGCATTTATGGAGAATTGCAGACCCTGAGACAAAGACTTACTCATGTTACTGAGAATGATGCTTGGGGTTTAGATACTTGGTTGAA
>NW_020961777.1:3797-5891 GCF_003031625.1 Empidonax traillii | reverse complement strand
TTTTGGAGGTCAATGGGTGATGGTTGGGGAAGCCAAGATGGCCGCCGGGCAAGATGGCGGCTTGTGGGGAGAAGAAGCAAGATGGCCACCTTGCCAGGGGGTGGGTGGGGCTGGGCACCAAGATGGCCGACGTTGCCCCAAGATGGCCGACACTGCCCCAAGGTGGACGACATTGGTTGGGTAGGTCAGGAGCAAGATGGCCGCTGTGCCCCAAGGGTTGGCGCTGGACACCAAGATGGCTGACGTTGCCCCAAGATGGCCGATGTTGCCCTAAGATGGCCGACGTTGGTTGGGTAGGTCAGGAGCAAGATGGTTGCCCTGCTGTGGGGTGGGTGGGACCAGGCACCAAGATGGCCGATATTGCCCCAAGATGGCTGACATTGCCCCAAGATGGTCGACATTGCCCCAAGATGGCCGACGTTGCCCCAAGATGGCCGACGTTGTTCTGGTAGATCAGGAGCAAGATGGCCGCCATCAAAGTCGACAAGGCGGCATCACCCGTGGGTTGGTGGAGGCCAAGATGGCTCCCGTGGGCACTACGGATGAGGGCCAAGATGGCTGCCAACGTGGTGGGAGAGTGAGGTCGCCATTGGCTGAACTGGCCAAGATGGCTGCCACTATGCAAATGAGGCCCAAGATGGCCACCGTTATGCACATGAGGTCCAACATGGCTGCCGTTATGCAAATGAGGCCCAAGATGGCCACCGTTATGCAAATGAGGCCCAAGATGGCCACTGTTATGCAAATGAAGTCAAAGATGGCTGCCACTATTCAAATGAGGCCCAAGATGGCCACCGTTATGCACATGAGGTCCAACATGGCTGCCGTTATGCAAATGAGGTCCAAGATGGTCATCATTATGCAAATAAGGTCCAAGATGGTGGCCGTCTTGCAAATGAAGTCAAAGATGGCTGCCATTATGCAAATGAGGTCCAAGATGGCGGCCGCCATGTAAATGAGGTGCAAGATGGCCACCGTTATGCAAATGAGGCCCAAGATGGTTGCCAAGGTGATGGTGGGGCAAGGCCGCCATTGGTTGAGCTGGCCAGGATTGCCCCGCCCACAGCCCAACATGGCGGCTTCCGGTGGCCATTTTGGGTCCCCATAACTAATGGTGGTTGGGCCCAGCGGCCATCTTGGAAAGTGCTGTTGCCATGGCAACCCGGCGGCCATCTTGGGTCCCTGGCGGCCATTTTGAGTCCCTGGGGGCCATTTTGAGTCCCTGGTGACCATCTTGAATCCCTGGGGGCCATCTTGGATAGCGCTGTTGCCATGGCAACCCCGCGGCCATCTTGGGTCCCTGGCGACCATTTTGAGTCCCTGGGGGCCATTTTGGGTCCCTGGTGGCCATCTTGAATCCCTGGGGGCCATCTTGGTGGCCACCTTGAAGGTCTGGTGGCCATCTTGAACCCCTGGTGGCCATTTTGAATCCTCAATGACCATCCTAGTGGCCATCTTCAATCACTGGAGACCATCTTGGTGGCCATCTTGAGCCTCTGGTGGCCATCTTGAGCCCCTGGTGGCCATCTTGAATCCCTGGTGGCCATTTTGGTGGCCACCCTGAAGATCTGGTGGCCATCTTGGTGGCCATCTTGAATCCTCAGTGACCATCCCGGTGGCCATTTTGAGTCCCCGGTGGCCATCTTGAACCCTCCTTCCTGCACAGAGGTCTGGCGGCCATCTTGGCCCCCCGCTGCTTGTAGCACATCCTGGCGGCCATCTTGGCAGCCATCTTGAATCCCAGACGGCCATTTTGGTGGCCATCTTGGCCCTTCCTCTTCCCCCCATCCCTGCCGCCATCTTGCCCCGTCCCCCCCCCCTCCCTGGCAGCCATCTTGGCCGCCATTTTGAACCCCAGCCCCTCCCCCCCCACTAACCTCTCCCACCCCCATTTTGGGGTGATTTGAGGGTTTTTTTGGGTACAGTCAGGGTGGGGCAGGGGGGAGGGGCATCCCCCCTCAAAATATTTGATATTTTTTTGGAGCTTTTTTTTTTTAGTGGATTTTTTGGTGGGTTTTGGTGGTTTTTTTGTGTGTGTTTTGATGCTTTTTGGGCCTCTTCTTTTTTTAATAGGGCTTTTGTAATATTTTGGTG
>NW_020961777.1:0-1605 GCF_003031625.1 Empidonax traillii | reverse complement strand
CAAATTCCAGACCCCCTCCCCTCCCAAATCCCGGGATTTCCCCCCCCACCCCCTTCCCCGGGAAGATTCCAAGGTCAAGTGAAGGGGACGGAGGAATTTTCCAGCCTCGGCCTTGGCAGGAACCGGGAATTGAGGGGAGGGAAAAGGGGGGGAGGTTGGAAGTTTGGGAAGCCCCTCCCCCCTTTCTTTAGCCCCTCCCCCTTCCTTTAGCTCCTCCCTCTTCTTTTAGCCCCTCCCCCCTCACATTGGGGACCCCAAAAGGGACCTTTTCTAACCCGCCCCTCCCCCCAAATCTTGTCCCCAATGACCCCAAACTGGGATTTTAGCCTCAAACTGGGATTTCAGCCCCAAACTGGGATCCTGTTACTCTAAACTGGGATTTCAGCCTCAAACTGGGATTTCAGCCCCAAACTGGGATCCTGTTACTCTAAACTGGGATTTCAACCCCAAACTGGGATCTCATTACGCCAAACTGGGAGCCCATTGCCCCCAAAACTGGGATTTACCCCCAAACTGGGATCTCAGCCCCAAACTGGGATTTCAGCCTCAAACTGGGATCTCAGCCCCAAACTGGGATTTCAGCCCCAAACTGGGATTTCAGCCTCAAACTGGGATCTCAGCCCCCAAACTGGGATCTCATTACTCTAAACTGGGATTTCAACCCCAAACTGGGATTTCAGCCCCAAACTGGGATCCCGTTACTCTAAACTGGGATTTCAACCCCAAACTGGGATCTCATTACGCCAAACTGGGAGCCCATTGCCCCCAAAACTGGGATTTACCCCCAAACTGGGATTTCAACCCCAAACTGGGATCTCAGCCCCAAACTGGGATCTCATTACGCCAAACTGGGAGCCCATTGCCCCCAAACTGAGATTTACCCCCCAAACTGGGATCTCAGCCCCAAACTGGGATCTCAGCCCCAAACTGGGATCTCATTGCCCCAAACTGGGATTTCACCCCCAAACCGGGATCCCCCCCCAAACTGGGCCACCCCTCCCCCACCTGGGCTGCCCCTCCCCCAACCACTCTGTGTGGGGGGGGAGGGGCTGCAGTAAAAAAAACCCCTTTATTGTATAAAAAAAAAGCTTTTTAAAAACCCGCGAGGGGAAGGGGGATGGGCGTGGCCAAGCAGCCAGGGGGCGTGGCCAGGGGGGGTGTGACATCATGCAGGGACCGCGTGGCCGGAGCGCCACGGGAGGGGGGTGTGGCCTATCCTAAGTGGGGTGGGGCTAAGTCACGGGGGGGGGTGGGGTTTACTCGCGAGGGGGTGGGGCTAAAGCTGGGGGCGTGGCTAAAAAACTGGGGGCGTGGCTAAAATGCTGAAAGCAATGGGGAGAAAGCTGGGGGGCGTGGTTTAACTAGGTGGGCGTGGCTAAAAGGATGGGGAGGAGCTAAAAAAATACAGGTGTGGTCAAGGGATGCGGGTGGGGGGCGTGGCCAAGTGCGGAGTGGGTGGGGCTCTCTATGGGGGGAAAGGGGGTGTGTCCTCCGGGTGGGCGGGGTCAGTCGGAGTCCCCCTGTTCCGCCTTGAGCAGCAGCTTCTTCCCACGGGGCACCTGCCCCTCCCCCCGCGGGCGACGCCCCTTCGAGCTGGGGGGGGGG
>NW_020961776.1:4371-5892 GCF_003031625.1 Empidonax traillii | reverse complement strand
CTACACCCATCCTATTGACCCTACACCCATCCCATTGACCCTACAACCATCCTATTGACCCTACACCCATCCCATTGACCCTACAACCATCCTATTGACCTTACACCCATCCTATTGACCCTACAACCCTCCTGCTGACCCTACACCCATCCTATTGACCCTACACCCATCCCATTGACCCTACAACCCTCCTGCTGACCCTACACCCATCCTATTGACCCTACACCCATCCCATTGACCCTACAACCCTCCTGCTGACCCTACACCCATCCTATTGACCCTACACCCATCCCATTGACCCTACAACCATCCTATTGACCCTACAACCCTCCCATTGACCCTACACCCCTCCTGCAGACCCCACAATCGTTTTTTTTGGGGGGTCAATCCCATAACCGCCCCAAACACACGCAGATGCGGCGCCTGATCACGCGGGGGGAGTGGCAGTCGGAGCAGCAGGACACCATGAAAACCGGATCCTCCACCAACAACAACGAGGAGGAGAAATCCCGGCTCCTGGAGAAGGAGAACCGGGAGCTGGAGAAGATCATCGCCGAGGTCTGGGGGTCCCAAATTGGGGGGTTGGGGGGAGCCTAAATTGGATTGGGACCCCAAATCGGGTTGGGACCCTGTGGTCCCAAATTGGGGGGTTGTGGGACACTAAATAGGGGGATGGGGGGTTTGGGGGGAGCCTAAACTGGATTAGGACCCCAAATAGGGTTGGGACCCGAAATGCGGTTTGGGAGATCCTAAACTGAGACCCCAAATGGGGGTTGGGGGGAGCCTAAATTGGATTGGGACCCTAAATAGGGTTGGGACCGTGTGGTCCCAAACTGGGGGGTTGTGGGACACTAAATAGGGGTTTGGGGGGTTTGAGGGAGCCTAAATTGGATTGGGACCCCAAATAGGTTTCGGACCCAAAATGGGGGTTGGGAGATCCTAAACTGAGACCCCAAATGGGGGTTGGGGGGAACCTAAATTGGATTGGGACCCCAAATAGGATTGGGACCCCAAATAGGGTTGGGACCCTAAAGGTGGTTCGGGAGATCCTAAACTGAGACCCCAAATGGGGGTTGGGGGGAGCCTAAATTGGATTGGGACCCTAAATAGGATTGGGACCCCAAATAGGGTCAGGACCCTTTGGTCCCAAATTGGGGGGTTGTGGGACACTAAATAGGGGTTTGGGGGGAGCCTAAATTGGATTGGGACCCCAAATAGGGTCAGGACCCGAAATGCGGTTTGGGAGATCCTAAACTGAGACCCCAAATGGGAGTTGGGGGGAGCCTAAATTGGATTGGGACCCCAAATAGGGTTGGGACCCTGTGGTCCCAAATTGGGGTTGTGGGACACTAAATAGGGGGTTGGGGGGAGCCTAAATTGGATTGGGACCCCAAATAGGGTTGGGACCCGAAATGCGGTTTGGGAGATCCTAAACTGAGACCCCAAATGGGGGTTGGGGGGAGCCTAAATTGGATTGGGACCCCAAATAGGCGGGTTGGGGGGTTTGGGGGGAGCCTAAAT
>NW_020961776.1:0-2371 GCF_003031625.1 Empidonax traillii | reverse complement strand
GGGGGGAGGGGGACACCCCCAATGGGGTTTGGGGGGACCCCCCAGACGAGGGGAATTCCCATTCCCGTTTCCCAGAAGGAAGAGCGAGTGTCGGAGCTCCGGCAGCAGCTCCAGGACCGGCAGCAGCTCCGCTCCCGCCGCCGCCGCCCCTCCAACCCCTCGCAGCGGGAGAACGGGGACAACAACCACTTCCCACCGGGAATGGGGACACCCCCACCCCCTGCAGCCCCCTCGGGTGGTGGGGGAGGGACGGCGGGACCCCCGTTCTACCAGCCCAACCTGCCCCTCGTGCGCTGCCTCGTGTCGGAGCAGGCGGAGAAGCTGGGACGCGGGAATTGCGACGGGAGCCGCGTCCACCTCCTCTACAAGTGACCACGCCCACCCCTCCTGCCCCGCCCACCTGGGGGGGCGGGGCTAAGAGGGGGTTGGGGGCGGGGCCTCAACAGCTGATCGTTAATGAGGGGGGTTTTGGGATAATTTGGGGAGGGGGGGGTGGTCTTGGAGATGGTTTGGGGGGGGGGGGTTTTGCTCACTCCCCCCCCCAGAATTCCAGGAATTCGATGGATTATTGATTGGAAAAGCGGGGTGGGAGGGGCTTATTTTTAGGGGCGGGGCCTCACACGGTTCGTGGTATTTTTTGGGGGGGATTGGAGCGGTTTGGGGGTGTTTTCCCCCCTTTTTTCCAGAGTTCCGGGTGTTTCCCGGAATAAAGGGGGTGGGAGTGAAGAGATCCGTTAAAAAAAGTGGGAAGGGCCCTCCAAAAAAATTCCCTGAGGGTCGTCCCGGTCTCCTCTAGTCAAACCCCCCCCAGTTATCCCAGAAATCTTACAATAATTCTGTAAATTCCCACAGCATTCCTAGAATCCTAGTTATCCCATAAAACCTAGCTATATCCCAAAACCCCCTCCGGTTATCCCCCAAAAACCTGACAATCATCCCCAAAACCCCAGTTATCCCAAACAACTCAGCTATCCCAGAAATCCTATGGTCACCCCCATCCATGCCTACCCTCATCCCGCTAATCCCACACCATTCCCGGTGCCTTCCCATTCCCTCTCTCCACCCACAGCGATTCCCAAATATCCTCCCATCCCTTCCCGCCCCTCCTCTTCCCAATCCCAAGAATCCCCATAATCCCTGACCCCTGGGATCCCATTCCAAGGGTTTTACGCCCTGGGAATTCCCATAGTTTTAGGTCTCCAAGCCCGGCGTTGTTCCCAAATCCCTCGGGAATGGCACAGACCCAGGAGGGCGGGGGTTTCGGGATGGGGGGTGGAGCCAGTGGGATCATCTGGATCGGAATTCCACGCGTCCAGAGAATTCCCAAAATTCCCAGACCGTTGTATCTGGGCCCCCCCTCCTGTACAGTCGCACTTTACTGGGATAAACCGGATTCTTTTCCTTCTTTCCCAAACGTCCCGTGTGCTGGTTTTTTCAGGGAAGAGTGGTCCCGGATTTTGAGCGTTCCGGGTTTTTTTTGGGGGGGAGAGGGGGGGTTGGAATTTAACACCCAAATATCCCTAAAAATACTCCCCAAACACCTCCCCCCCCAGACCCCAAATTCCCAGATCCCCTGCCCGGTTTTTTTGGGGATGGATTCGGAACGAAACACCCCCCTCCCACCCCCAGACCCCAAATTCCCAGACCCCCTGCCCGTTTTTTTTGGGGATGGATTCGGAACGACCTCCAGGACAAACCCCCCACACGTGGGTTTATTTGGGGAGGGGGGGGTCTCTCCTCCTCCTCCCCCCCCAATTCCCGAGGGGAATTCTTAACGGTTGGATTTGGCCACGCGCTCCAGCTCGTCCTTCTTCTTGATGGCGTAGGAGTTGGAAGAGCCCTGGGAAAAAGCAGGAAAAATGGGAATTCTGGGGAGGATTTTAAAGGGTTTGAGGGGCGTTTGGGGAGGCCTTGGGTGTTCATTCCAACTAAGGGGGTTTTGAGGGGTTTGGGGGGGATTTTTTTGGAGGTTTATTTGGGGAGGGTGTTGGGATTTTGGGAAACTCTGGAGAAGGAATTTTTTGGGATGGTTTTAAGGTGTTTTGGGGTACCTTGGCTGCATTAATGAGCTCGTCGGCCAAACACTCGGCGATGGTTTTGATGTTCCGGAAAGCGGCTTCGCGGGCGCCCGTGCACAGGAGCCAGATGGCCTGGAACGGGAAAAAAAAAACCGGGAATGAGAAGGGGAAAATCTGGGAATGGGGGGTGTTGGAGGGCTCGGGGATGATCCTGGGATTGTTGGGATTTGAGATCTGGGGGGTGGGACACCCGCCTGACCCTTCATAGGCACAACCACACCCCCCCACGGCCTGCCTGGGATTGCAATTATCCCGTGATTTGGGAATTCCGGGATTTGGTGATTCTGGGAATT
>NW_020961775.1:2637-5892 GCF_003031625.1 Empidonax traillii | reverse complement strand
GCATCACTCAAGGCTTCATTGGAAAGGTCAGAGGGAAAGGAAAATATTCTCTTGGGTTTTGAGGTGGCCTTTCAAAATAGGACCTGCTTTGTTGTCAGAGCGGTGGGGACTGGCCAGGACATCAGTCAGGGGCATGGGGCTGTTGAGCTGCTGTTTTCACAGGCATTAGAGTTTGAAAGAGAGGAAATAATCTAAAAATGTGGTATTTCTCTTCCCTGCTGAAGGGGAAGTGTCCACACGCTGCTGTGTGTGCCCATTAGAAAGGCCCAGAGCCCACCCTGCCCAGCCTTGGGAGTCCCAGGAAAAGCACACCATGAAACATGGAAATGTTTCCATGGGAACCGTTCCTCTACTCCTGCTGTTAAAACAGCCCTAGAACACAAATGATAACAGGCCCCCATTTCTGCACCCAACTACAAACAGGGTATGCTACAAAGGGAGCTGGTAAAGAGCAGGAGAGTAAATTAGGCAAACTGCTAAATTAGGGACGTGCCAGCCTCTCTGTGAAAAAGCACAAGCAGATAAACAAAGCCCTTGGGGGAGATAAAAAAAAAAAAAGAGAAGATCATTTTAATTATAGCACATGCAGCCAACATAAACCTCGTGGATTGTGTGAAATCAGGATTGTTCTTCTGATCAGCAGCAGGAAACCCTGTAGCAGATCAAATGTGTTCAGGGAGGCCATCCCGCTAATTGCTGCTCCTCACTGGGCCAAAGCAAACTATTTAGACAAAGGAGAGAATTCACTTCTTATTTAGTATTAATTATGAAATAACACGTCTGGATGTGCTTCACAATAACACTACATTTTCTGGGGGGAAACAAATGTAGTTCTAATCCTATGAAATAAGGGGAGAATTAACTTGTTGCTTTAGGCAGGAGCCCCAACATGTGCTTGCAGTTAGGTGCAAGATAAGTGAAGTCTTGATTCTTCAACCACAACAAATTATGAAACTCATTTTAAAGCCTTCTTTACAAGCAGTTTTGTATGTTCTGACTGATGTTAAAACAGTGTGACCTTTTTTTTTTTTGTCGTGACTTTCACTCTTCCCCTTATTTTTTGGTTTTTTTAAGCCCATTATGGCCACTTTGCAGCATCTCATTGGGGCTTGGATTTGTTGCTGGGACACTCTCACTTTGTGTTGAGGGGAGGTTTTAGTTTCCCCCCTGCGCTAAAGGGAAGTGACGATGGACTTATGTGTGGCCAAATTTGTAGGGGGTGGATGAAGAGAAGGAGTAGGAATTGGCTGGGGGTCAGGGCTGCTTCCTACCATGATGTAGCAGGTCCTAGGATTGCTCTGGCTCATCTTCCTTTCTCATCCAGCTTAGAACATGCACAGCTGCCAGAACTGCTCTGGGAGGGCCTCGCTCCGAGAGCGCTGCCATCGCCAAGGACAAATCTTCCCCAGCAGGGGAAGGAATGTGCTCTCCAGAGGAACAAAATGCCACAAAGAGCGTGAGGGCCTGTAAATCACAGGCTTTGTGGTTCAGTTTCTGCCTTGCTGAACCACAGTGCCCTCTGCCCGTGCTTGGCTGCCTCCCAGCAGTGCCATCCGTCAGCGCCCTGCCGCGGTGTCACCCCTCTGTGCCCGGGCACTGGCACTGCCCTCAGCCTGGCATGGCCAGCAGGTCTCTAGGGCTGCAAGGAGACCGTATGTTAGATGCCTTTTCATGCTGAAATCACTTCTTTAAAAAAGCACATCATAGCCACTGAGCCTTTCATAAACATGCACGAACTGAGAGCTGGATCTATGCACATCTTCATTGTGGAGAACTTTTCCTTATATCTGCCCAGAATCTGTGTGTCATCTTTACACTGGGCACCTCTGTGGGGAGAGAGGCACCCTTGTGTTCCAGTCCCTGGCCATGCTGGTGGTTTCCATGGACTCATTCCTGTATGTCCATGCCCATCTGGGGAGCCCAAGACAGGACCCAGTGTTCCAGATACATCACGGGCGGGAAGGATCACCTCCTGTAACCCTGGTTTATAAGCCCTGTTAATACTGTAATTACAAAGGTTGTGTTGGTCCCCTGGCAGAATGGAAACTACAGGAATGTTCATACAGAGCATCCATAATCCATATGTGCTTTTGTTAAGTAATGACTTTACTGTGCCCTGCAAAACGTTTGTGTGAGCGCCGATGGAAAGCTGAGCTGGATGGGAAGGCAGGTGTGTGCCAGCAGCAGGCAATAAATGTGCTGCTCTGAGGGAGACATTTTCAAATTAAAGAATAAGTGGTTGGTTAAAAAAAAAAATACAAATAAGTGAAAAATAGACTACTTGAGGCTCTTGGAGCCTCTTCCTTTGGCCCTTTGAAGCTCTCCCTCTCCTCGGAGGATAGTTCCTGTGACTGGGGGCTTGGTTTTTTCCCTGTTAATATCCCTACTTTAGCAGGAAAAAGGAACAATGGAGAGAAGAGGCATTTGATAACAGGCAGCGATCAGTGCCCAGACTAGTGCTGATAAGGTTTTATCTCTGATCTTGACAAGTTAATTGATGCTCAGTGGTGCTCAGGTCTCAGCTGGAAAGTCCTCCCCGGTTAGGGAAGGGACCGAGCGCTTGCTCCTGCCCATCTCTCTGTCCCAGGACCCGCTGCCTGGGGGTCAGCGAAGGGTCGGGGGTGCGGATGGGGTTTCGGGGGGGTTGAAGGGGTGTTTCTCTCCCCTCAGCTCTCCAGGGGCTGTGTTTGTTCACACAATGCAGGCAGGAGCGGCTCCTCCCAGCGCCCTCCCCACTCACAGATGCCACATTTCCCCTCAGAGCCCTCTCACAGCCTCCAAATCCCATCACAGCCCTATCTCCCAGTCAGAGACCCCTCATAGCTCCCCATAGTTCCTCATAGCCACCTCAGCCCCACCTCTTCCTCAGAGCTGCCTCATAGTCCCCATTTTCCCCTCACACCCTCTATCTTCCCTCACAGCCCCCCATTTTCTTTCACAGCCCCCTTAAAGTCCCGTTTCCCCTCATGGCAACCTCACAGCCTCCATCTCCTCTCACAGCCCCATCTCCCACTTAGAGCTGCCTCACAGCTTCCCTCGCAGCCGCCATTTGCCCTCGCAGCCGCCATTTGCCCTCGCAGCCGCCATTTGCCCTCGCAGCCGCCATTTGCCCTCGCAGCCGCCATTTGCCCTCGCAGCCGCCATTTGCCCTCGCAGTCCCGCATCTTCCCTCACAGTCCCCCATTTCCCCTCACAGTCCCCCATTTCCCCTCACAGTCCCCCATTTCCCCTCACAGCCTCCATTTCCCCTCACAG
>NW_020961775.1:0-1550 GCF_003031625.1 Empidonax traillii | reverse complement strand
TCACAGCCTCCATCTCCCCTCACAGCATCTCACAGCCCTCTGTCTCCCCTCACAGCCCACTCACAGTCCCCCATTTCCCCTCACAGCCTCCATCTTCCCTCATGGCCCCCTCAGAGCCCCCCATTCCACCTCACCACCCTCATCTCCATTCCCTTCCCCTCAGAGCTCCATCTCCCCTGACAGCACCACTGGGACCTGGACCCCCACCCGCAGTGCAGGTACTTGCCATAGATAAAGAAAATGCTGGGCTGGGAGGGGGAGGAAATGGGTTGAATTTGGAGATTGCCCGCCATTTGTGTCATAGAGGGAGAAAACTTTTCTTGGGCTGAATGGGATCTACATAAATAATGTGTGCCTCCACTCGTGGTTAACTGTGTGTCAGCAGCTGTCGATGTCCAAGACTGAGGAAAACTTTCAGTATAAAAACTGTGTTCTAAGTCATATTTGCTGTATTTTAGTTTTATACCATCATAGGAACTAGATAAACAACCAAGTCCATAAATCAGAGCGATTGCAAGAGGGGAAGATATTTAGTTTAATTACCTCATGCTCTTTGTTTGGATGGGGAGGAAATATTAGGCAGACTTTTTGTTTTTTTCTTCTCTAGGAGTAATTAAATATGTTCCCTAAAAGGTTTCTGGCTAAACTGCCTATTAACCACATTTGTAATTCCTATTTCACACATTATTAGTCTCAGAATTCCAGTGGCCTGAACAAGAGGAGCTGAAATTATTAAATTAAGGGATGATATTAGAAGAGAGCTGTGTAACTGGTACAGAGTAACTCTCTGCTCAGATATGTCCTGTAGGTTTTCATTTGTTACAGAGAAATAAAGATGGCCAAAGGGCAGGAAAAATATGACTGCAGTGCTGGAGTCTCAGCTGGACTGTAACTGCATACAAAGCCAGTTTTTTATTCTGCTTTCAATTACTTGAGCAATCCGTACAATATTCCAACCCACCAGAAAATTAACACTGGTTTACCAGATATTTACTTAAAAGAAAGGACCCAAATCCCTTCATGTGTCTATATCTGCTTTACAGACGCTGATCTGTTAACTGAGATTTCATGGGTATAAATGACTGGAAAATTACCTCAAAATGATGCATTTTCTGTTCTTGTTTTGGTGTGTCTGTTGTGATTTCCCGAGGAGTAGGTAAATTATATGGAGATTGTCAAATGTAATAATTAAATTGGTTTAAAAATCAGTTTCACCTTGCAAGTTGGTAGAGATAGGTGACTCTGTATGGGGTTTACTCTGGGTTTGTGGAGCCTGGGGTTAAAACCACACGTAGTTTATTTGTTCTGAGCTTAGTGTTTATGTTGGTACACGGTGGTTTGGTTTTTGGTTTTTTTTTTTGGTACTCCTGGGAGGCATCTGGGTGTGCTTGATGGCCTTTCCTTGGGAATACTGCTCAGGAAAGCCCCGCTGTTTGAACTCAGCTCCTGAGGGAGGGTCCCTCCAATCTGCCTCTGACATCAGCCCTAGTCCTTCAGATAATTTTAGAAAAGAAAGACAGATCCCAAACACCTTTTATTATTAACACATT
>NW_020961774.1:4634-5893 GCF_003031625.1 Empidonax traillii | reverse complement strand
TGTGTGTCTCTCACACCTCCCGGCCAGCCCCGAGTGACAATTTGACGTTTCCTCCCCCCCTCCTCCTCCTTTTCTTTTTTGGCAGCCCCGCCTTTAATCCCATCACGTTCGCTCAGCTCCCTCGGCCGCTCCGAACTCGTTTTTCAGCTTCAAGGCCGAATCTTTTCCTTCCCCGGAGCTCAAAGAACCGTGAAAACAAGCCCTCCTTTTCCCAGGGAGGGCCCCTTGGGAGCGAAATCCCATCCCAACCCCAGGCAGAGGCTGCTCGGGAATTCCCAGCGGCGATCCCGGGCGGGTAAACACCGGGAATTCCCAAAGCCGGGAATAATCCCTGCCTGCAGAGGGAGATTCGCTGTCGGGGCCGCAGCGATCCAGCTGGAGCCTCCCCGGCAGCGTTTTCCCTCCTGGATAATCGAATATCCCCTCGGATAATCAGATATCCCCTCGGGAAAATCAGATATCCCCCCTGGATAATCAGATATCCCCCCTGGATAATCAGATATCCCCCCCTGGATAATCATATATCTCTCGGGATAATCAATTATCCCCCCTGGATAATCGGATATCCCCCCTGGATAATCGGATATCCTCCCTGGGATACTCAGATATCCCCCCTGGATAATAAAATATCCCCTTGGATAATAAAATATCCCCCCTGGATAATCAAATATCCCCTCTGGATAATCAAATATCCCCCTTGGGATACTCAGATGCCCCCGCTGGATAATCAGATATCCCCTCGGGAAAATCGGATATCCCATTGGATAATCAGACACCTCTCGGGATAATCAATTATCCCCCCTGGATAATCAATTATCCCTCCTGGATAATCTGATATCCCCCAGATAATCAAACATTCCCCCTGGATAATCAAACATTCCCCCTGGATAATCAGATATCCCCCCAGGATAATCAGATATCCCCCCTGGATAACCAAATATCCCCCCTGGATACTCAGATATCCCTCTGGATAATCAATTACCCCCCCATGATAATCAAATAACCCCCTGGATAATCAGATATCCCATTAGATAATCAGATATCCCCCCTGGATAATCAAATATCCCCCTGGATAATCAAATATCCCCCCGGATAAAGGGATTTTCGGAGCCCTGCTGGGCTGCTCTGCCCTGTGGGGGTTTTCTCCTCGCTGGTTTTGGAGCTCTGGGGGCCCCCTGGATGTTTTTTTTGAAGGACGTGCAGGGGCCTGTCCTGTAAATGAGTTTGAGCTGCAGCCACGTGCAGGGCCGGGGGGGGGG
>NW_020961774.1:0-3139 GCF_003031625.1 Empidonax traillii | reverse complement strand
TTGGATCAGGGACACCTTTTATTGGATCAGGGACACCTTTCTCTGGACCAGGGACACCTTCCACCCTCCCAGGCCGCTCCAACCCGGCACCTGAGCCCCTTCCAGGGTTCTGGATAAACCACCCCAACCCTCCCCAAACCTCTGCCCAGGGTTCTGCGCCCGGGGCTGGGCCGTGCCTGCCCCAAAATCCTGGCGTTAGGTAACCCCTTCCAGCCGAGCACATCATCCCCCCCACGGGCGTGTCCGAGTTTCAGGGAGACACCTGGCCCCTCGGGGGACGGGAAGGGAAAGGAAGGGAGCGGGAGGGTCACGTCAAAACCATGAAGGCAGCGAGTTGATCGCTGCACTTCCAGGCCGGCCCAGCCCCAAGCTCCGCCGCTGGGGAGGGATAAAAGGGCCGGGGCCGCTCTGGTTGCCCCGCAGAGGGGGCCGATTGTCTGTCCCCCCCCTCCCCGGTGCCATGAACAGAACCTTCAGCGCCAGGGCAGGGCCCGCGGGCCGATCCTACAGCGCTGCCTCGGCCATCGTGCCCAGCAGCAGCAGCAGCAGCAGCAGCAGGGCTGGGTTCGGCTCCGCGTCCCTGGCTCGAGCAGGAGGAGGAGGAGGAGGAGGAGGAGGAGGAGGGTTTGGCAGCGGAGGGGCCGGTGCCGGGCTGGGGCTCGGGCTCGGCGGAGCAGGAGGAGGATTCGGCTTCTCTGGTTTGGGTTTTGGGGGCGGGCACGCCGGAGGAGGACCAGGAGGAGGAGGAGGAGGGGGATTCGGTTTTGGGGGGCTCGGCGGGTTCCCCGCGGGGCTGGGGCCGGGCAGGAGCCCGGCGGGGTTCGCCGGAGGCCCCTCCGGGGTGGGCACCATCCAGGAGGTGACGGTGAACCAGAGCCTGCTGGCCCCCCTCAACCTGGAGATCGACCCCAGCATCCACCAGGTGCGCAAGGACGAGAAGGAGCAGATCAAGACGCTCAACAACAAGTTCGCCTCCTTCATCGACAAGGTGAACCCCCCCCTCCCCCGGGGGAATCACGGGTGGGTCGGTCTTGTCGCGAGATCGGATCCTTTCATATACGGGCTCGACTTGAGCCTTGGGGTTTCACTGGATAAAATCTGGAGCACGTGGGGGCAAAGGGAAAGGCGGGGAAGTCGTCTCGCTGTGGCGCTCGGGGGGCTCTTGGGTTTGGGGAAAAGGAAGATAAAAATCTTCCCAGGAGGAAAAAAAAACAAAACCAAAACAAAACAAAACCAAAACCCAAAGGATGTTAAAGAACAGCCGGTGGGGAAGGACCTGAGCCCTCATTTTCTAAAGATATTAAAGAAAAAAACAGCGGGGAAAGAGCTGAACCCTCATTTTGTGTTAAAGAACAGCCAGTGGGGAAAGAGCTGAATCCTTATTTTTTAAGGATGTTAAAGGAAAACGAGGGAGGAAAGAACCGAACCCTCATTTTTTATGGATGTTGAAAGGAAAACCAGCGGGGAAGGAGCTGAACCCTCAGTTTAGAATCGCTGCTCTTCGGCTCCCCAAACTCAGAGATCCGCCCCCCGAGGGGTGGGTTTGCTCAGGGGCAGGAGGGGCCGGCACAGCCCCGGCTGATCCAGGGGGGTGTTCCCGGCCGGATTTAACCCCTTTGTCCCCGGGGATGACGCGACGATCGCTCCAACCTCTCCCCCTGAACTCCCCCAGGTGCGGTTCCTGGAGCAGCAGAACAAGGTGCTGGAGACCAAGTGGGCCCTCCTGCAGGAGCAGGGCCAGAAGGGCAGCTCGGGCAAGACCAGCCTCGACCCCCTGTTCGAGGCCTACCTGGGCAACCTGAGGAGGCAGCTGGGCAACCTGCTGGGCGAGCGGGGCCGGCTGGACGGCGAGCTGAGGAACGTGCAGGACCTGGTGGAGGATTTCAAGAACAAGTGGGTGTGGGAATGGCTCGGGATGAAGGAGTTTTGACCCCCCCAAATGGGGTGGAAAGGCTCCCACTCGGGGTTTGGTCACAGCCCCCTTTTGCCCCGTTTGGAGCACCCGCCCTCAGGGGTTGGGATTTTGGGGGTTAATGGGATTAATGGGATTAGTGGGTGATCTTCCCTTCCAGCTCAGCAGATTTTTCTCTCTCTGATTCTGTGGTTGATCCCAGAAATGTGCATTTCTGGAAGGCAAATGTGGGATACTCGTGGAAGTTTCTATGGAGAAGAGGGAAAAGCATCTCCACTTTGTGCTCATCAATCCCTCCAAAGCTCCGCTGCTCTGAGTTTCCCCCCCTGGAGGACCCCCAGAAAGGGGTCCAGGGATGTTTTTCCCATCAGGAAAAGGACACAACACCCTGTGGTGGCACCTGCAGAGAGAAATCCCCCCCAAACCCCCTCAAACTCCCTGTCCCTCCAGCGTCGGATCGAAAATACCCTTTGAAAAAAAAAAAGGGATTTTCACACCTCTGAGCCTGCAGGTTGATTTGGGGACGCCCAAATCCCCTCTCAGCCCTCCCTGGGCACCTGTTCTGCTCCCCCAAGGGTGGGATATGACCACCCTTTCCCTCCCCACCCCAGGTATGAGGAGGAGATCAACCGGCGCACGGCGGCCGAGAACGAGTTCGTGGTGCTCAAGAAGGTGGGTGAGACGGGCAGGGTTTGGGATGCCCGGCCCTGGGAACGTCCCAAGGGGTGGGAAATCTCCTGGAGCCGCCTCCTGGTCCTTCAGAAGGGGCTTTCAACCCTTTTTGGATGGTGGGGTTGGGGGGGGAAAAGGAGCAGAGGGTCAAAAATCTCCCCCCGACTCCCGTCCCCACCACACGCCCAGGGGGGCAGAACAGGCCACAGGGTGGGGGGGCAGAAGTGCCAGGAATTCCAGGTGCCAACAGCTGGGATTTCTCTCCTTATCCCCTTCCAAATCACATTTTTTTTTGGGGGGGGTTGAGGGTGGGGCAAGAGCTGCCCCTCCAACCCCCCCCCCCCCCGGGTGCTCTACCGGTGGAAAAGTGAAGCCTCTGGGGGGTCCCAAAGGGGCTGAAACCCCTCAAAGTGAGGGGCAGAACCAAAAGTGAACCCTCTGGGGTGTCCCAAAGGACTGGAACCCCTCAAACTGAGGGGTTTTGAGGATTGCTCTGCCAGAGATGATTGTGCCGAGCACGCTCTGCCCCGCCAGGCCCGATAAGGCCTTTTTAGG
>NW_020961773.1:4291-5893 GCF_003031625.1 Empidonax traillii | reverse complement strand
GCAGCCCCCGAGCGCATCCCCAGACTCACCACAGCCCCAGCCAGGTCTCACCAGGGCTCAACAGATCCTGCCGCCGCCGCCGCCATCCCTTTCCCGGCAGCCACCGCGGGGCTGTGCGCGCGCCCCGCCGGCAGAGACCCCGCCCCGCCCCCTTTGCCGCGCGGGGCACGCCGGGAGTTGTAGTTGCAGCCGCTCAAAGCTCCGAACTCCCCCAGACTCAATTCCCCACGGGCGTTCCTAGGGCAGAGCGGGGCAGAACCGGGGCGGGGACGGGACGGGCATTGGGTGGAAATCATTATAAAAGCTGTAAGCCCTGTGTTGGAAGGGATGGGTGTGGGTTTGTATTCCTGGAGCCTGGAGGCTCATGGAAACCTCTGCTGCTTCTCTGCCCTCCTGCCTAGTTGGGCCTGGAGTCTTTTTTCCTCTGCAGTCTTTTAGGCAGCAACGTTAATGGGGTTTATGAGGACATGGCCTTTATGAGGAGAGCCTCTTAGGAGGTTTATGGATTCTCTGGATGCAGCCTGAAAAAAGAGAGAGGCTGAAAAAAGGGCAAAACAGTGGGGAGAGCCCTGAGGCTCAGATCCAGTGCTGGTGGGGGGCTGTAGGGACAAGGCAGCTGTACAGAACAAGGCAGAGCCGTGGGGGCACTGTGGGGCTGTGGCTGACTGCAGCCAAACCCCCCCATCCCAGAGGAAGGCAAAGGGCACACGGAGATCTCAAAATCCCCAGGTCAATGAGGACTGTATTTAAAAAAAAAAAAAAAATCCTGAGAACACCCAAAAGGGCCTTGATCAAAACCTCTGCTGTGAAGCCAAGGGCTTTCACCCATGGCTGTTGCCTCGTTCCTCCCAGCTGGAAGGTCTGGGATGAGGGGAGATGACTGTGTGGCCAGACAGGTCTTTGGGCAGATGGGACACCCGGCCTTCCCACGGAGCAACCAGGATGACCCAGCCCTGCACAGCCCCCCCAGAGCCTGGCAAGCTGCTCTGCAAGAGGAAAAACCTACAGTGGTGTCACCCTGAGAGTTCCTCTTGTCTCAGCGTCTGCTGCCAAGTGGTGGGGCAAGAAGAGGCGGGTGGCACAGGCAGGGCCAGCAATGCCTGTCCCGCTCCTGCCATGGTGCCCAGGTGGGCTCCCTGGGACAGTGGGTGGCAGGAATTGTCAGATCCCCTTGCCCTGGTTGGGCAGAATTGTTTGAGAATCAGTATTATCTTGTTTGGGTTTATAATAAAACAGTAAAATGGTCATTGTTTTATCAATATGAATGTGTGTGTGTATATCTATGTATATTTAATTTTGAGAGCAGAGCAGTGCTGTTTTGAAACTCATCTCTCCTATAAAGGAATTTCTCTCCTGACAATAAACCCCCTGAAGATTTGTATGCCCCGTGCCTCTCCTTTCAGCAGGGCTTCCGAGTCCCAGAGGCATCAGGACGGGCCCTCTGGCTTTTGCAAGGTCTGCTGTGCTCAGGCTCCACCAATCCTTTGGGGAAATCTTTGCTGGGTGAGCAAGCCAGGCTGCTGCAGGCCCAGGCTCAGCTGGAGGGAGCCAGCATGGCATGGACGCCGTGTCCCCATGGGCAGGGTTTGCTTTGGAGCCTGT
>NW_020961773.1:0-1406 GCF_003031625.1 Empidonax traillii | reverse complement strand
GGTCTCCAGTGATGTCACTGCTGTCCTCACAGGTGTCACCACTGTCCCCTGTGATGTCACCAGTGGTGTCCCAGGGGTGGTCCTTGTGTCCCCAATGATGTCACAGCTGCCCCTCTGATGTCACTGCTGTCCCCTCTGATGTCACTGATGTCCATGTGACATCACGGTTGTCCCTTTGTGGTCACCAGTTCCCTATAATGCCATTCGTCCTCAATGATGTTACTGATGTTGCTGTGATGTCACCAGTGTCACCAATGATGTCACTGGTGTTACTGTGATGTCACCCTTGTCCTTGTGAAGTCACCAATGTCCCCAATAATGTCACCGATGTCCCCGCTACATTATGGTTGTTCCTTTGTTTTTCCGACTCCCCTGTAATGTCACTGGTCCTCAGTGATGTCACTGTTATCCCTGTGATGTCACCAGTGTCCCCGGTGATGTCACTGCTCTCCCTGTGATGTCACAACTGTACCCAGTGATGGCACCATGTCCCCATGATGTCACTGATGTCCCTGTGAGAGCACCACTGTCCCCTGTGGTGTCACCAATGTCCCCGATGATGTCACTGCTGTTTCTGTAATGTCACCCTTGTCCTTGTGAAGTCACCATTGTCCCCAACGATGTCACCAATGTCACTGCGATAGCACGGCTATCCCTTTGTTCTCACCACTCCTCTGTGACATCACTGGTCCCCAGTGATTTCACTACTTTCCCTGTGATGTCACCACTGTCCCCTGTGATGTCACCAATGTCCCCCATGATATCACTGGTGTCTCTGTGTTGTTATCCAGGTCCCCTGTGATGTCATCAATGTCCCTGTCACCAGTCCCCAGTCATATTTCTGGTCCCCCATGATGCCCTTGCTGTCTCTGTGATGTCCCCACTGTCCCCAACGGTAGTACCATGTCCCCATGATGTCATCAATGTCCCTGTGATGTCCCTGATGTCCCTGTGACATCATGGCTTTCCATTTGTTGACTACAATCGCCTATGATTTCACAGGTTCCTCTGTGATGTCACCACTGCCCCCTGTGATGTCACCAATGTCCCCAGTGATATCACTGGTGTCTCTGGGTTGTCACCTCCCCCCCTTGTGATGTCACCAATGTCCCTGTGACATCACGGCTTTCCCATTGCTGTAAGCAGTCCCCTGTGATGTCATTGGTCTCCAGTGATGTCACTGCTGTCCTGTTGATATCACCACTGTCCCAGCAGTGCCACCATGTCCCTGTGATGTGATCAATGTCCCTGTGATGTCACCAGACCCCTGTGATGTCACCGATGTCCCTGTGACATCACTGCTTTATTGTTATCAGTCCCCTGTGATGTCACTGTTCTCCAGTGATGTAACCTTTCTCCCTGTGATGTCACCACTGTCCCCTGTGATGTCACCCATTTTTACGATG
>NW_020961772.1:0-5894 GCF_003031625.1 Empidonax traillii | reverse complement strand
TTCAGAACAGATGTTAGAAAGCTTATCAGGAGATTAGGCTGGTGAAATGGCCTGAAACACAATACATCCCCGCATCCTGTAAGATGCTCAGCAAGGTGCAGCAGCACCACCCGGGTCCCACAAGGAGAAAGGGGAAATTTTCTTTGTTGTTTTCATTGCTGACACATTCCTGAACCTCTCCAGAACCTGTGCTGCTGCTTCTCCATGAAGAGGCTGCCTCTCCAAGGCTATCAGCCAGCTCTCCACCTCCCTCCCCTGTGGAACTCTTTCGTTAGTCCCAAATTTTCCTTCTGTTGTCTTTAAAGCCCCTTGGCCTTTATTTCACTCCTCTGTTCTTGCCCTCCCTTATCCAGTTCACTCTACTCCTCTTTGTCAAGTTACCCTTCACACAGCAATTTTTATTCCTCTTCCCTGAAAAACAAAGTAGTTCTAGAAAAAAAAAAAATACAGTATTTTACCCTCATATTACTACCTCCTAGATACATCATTTTTCACTGTGTTATCAATTTTCATTGCAAACTCCTCGATAAAAGGATTATCTATTGATCTCTCTACCATGTCTTCTGTACTGGGTGTGCACTAAGAGCTGTTTCCTTGGCATTAGAACTCCAGGTAGCAATAATAAGTTCCACAGGATTTCAGTCTGACCCACAACTCCAGGATTAGATCCTCACATGTGATTCACCCTATGAGATGTAATTATTTTCCCCATCCACCAAAAACATAGAGTTTAGTTTTAAAAGCTTTTCAGTAACACAGCTGTCCTACCTACCTGATTTTTGTGGGCATTGTTTGTAAGAACACCTACCACTCATGCACCTCACAAAAAGGAAAAGTTATACATCCCTCACACATGTAAAAACCAGAAAATTTATCTTAGAATGTTTAACTGCCTTTAGAGAATCATACAGCATTTTTATTCTCAAAACAGTTCTTACATAAGCCAGAAGGGCACTCTACATTCTAAGATTTGAATTCTGCTTAATAATGGACATTTTCTATTCAGTTGTTCATTGAAAACTCAAGTTTTGGGTACTAAATAACTCAGTTTTGAATGAAAACAGGATCCCTGGAGAATTTAATAGCATACTTCCCATAGTTTAGAGTTTCTGAACAAGTCAGCTTTTATCAGCAATAATTGAAGTTGCCAAATTCAAGAACAGAACTGATGTGACAACACACTGTGAAGCCATTTAGTGACAGCAAAAATACAGTACACTGTAATTAGTTACCTAACTGTTGCTACAGAAAAAATTGTGCAGTGCACTGCCATATCTACAGAAATTCCAAAGAAGTGCTTATACTGGGCATTATTTCTAGACCTGTCGACACTGAGTGCTTTGGTTTGGCCATCTGTACTTGTAATTAATTGATTCGTGGCTTTATGTAACCGAACAAAGAAATCTGAAATGTATTGAAGTAAAACAAAGCGTTATTCAAAGATCGTTATTCAAAATATTCAGTATCGTTCGAAATTTCATGTTTTCAGTAACTTTGGTTTGTGTAAAAACCCTCCAAAGGGCTATTTAAAGAATGTTTTAAAAGCGATTTTATTTTCCAACAAGTACACGATGTTTTTTTTGCCTTTAAGCTATTCTAGAGCTGTTCTTATTTAGTGAACATTTTTTTTACTTCAAAGAACCGAGGTTTGCACGAGGTCTCCCCCTCAGTGCAACTTCACAGCTGCAAAGGTGGACGAAAATGAGCGGGCACCAAAGTGAAGAGAAACAAAGCAGCACAAAACTCAAAAAACAAGGCTATGAATGTGCTTTTTGACTTTTGACTTACATTTTGAGTATCCTGCTTGACTTAAACTGCAGTCTAACCTTTCTCCTGCCCATGAAGCTCAAAGTGAGCACAAAGGACAGGTGTTACAGTCATCAAAATCAAAACAAAACAAAACCCAACAAAACACACACAAAAAAAACCCCAAAACAAACAAAAAAACCCCACACAACAAAACAAAAAACCAAAAAACAAACAAAAAGGCAAGAAATGTGTACTTTTTTTGCTGCTTCAGAAATTTACCCACTATCACAAAGCGGTTTCTTGCTTCCCAACTGGCAGGACTGCTCAAAACTTTAACTTTACCAGCCAAAACTAGAAGACATAAAGGACATTATCTTACCCTTCACCAACTTTCCTCGGTCCAAATCCTTCCAGCACAGCCAAGCAGTGTGTTCCAAGGAAACCTAGGAGGAAAAACAAATGATGGGGATCTTCTTGCCATGATTTCTAATGTATAAAGAAGAAGTTCCATATTTATACAAATCGTTTAATATTTCCCTTGCTTTATTTTACAAATTTAGATGCCCTAATTTTCCAAGTAAAGCAACTAGCCTTTAGTACATATATTCAGAGAATCTTTAGTATCTTCTTTCCCTGATTCTTTTCATCCCTCACTTGCAGAGGTATCAAGCAATGATTCCATCTCTCAGCCAGCTGGAACATTGTCAGTTGCTCCTGTTACAAGGACAGGTCGAAGGAGTTTGTTACTCTTGGACACGCTCACTTTAACTTTTAAAACTAAATTCCCCTCTCGGAGCAGGAAACGAATAGTGAGACTTGACATCTTTGTTCATCTCTCCAACCTCCTCCAGAAGCTCCTGATGCTAAAATTCCCCCTTCTAAGCTTTACTTTGTACTTGGAGGTTGTTTAGGTGGGGCTCAGGTTTCACACCAGCCTCCTTCACTAAGGATTCTGTGTCTCTTGTATCTTGCTTTCACAAGCATGAAAAGCTTCAAAAAGAACCAATTTCTTAAGGTACTGACACTCTTGTGCCTTCTCTTGACCTAAAGACTTCTGCAGTTTCAACTCTTTGCTCCTGTGATGCATCTAAAATACTTCTCAGGTTCTGAAGTGAGTGGCAGCAATCAAACTAAACCCACAGCAGAACTACTGGATATTAATTTAGGCACATGCTCTGGACAGAACACAGTTATCAAAATCAGCTTCAGGGATGCCTCAAGACACCGCATTTGTGTAGACTGTGTATGTAACAGTTGCTTATTCCAGGTTCCTGGACATGAGGAGGCTGAGCATAGCTCCAAAACAGCTCCCTGGCACATGGAATCATTGAACAAAAGGCCAGATACTGCACGTAAGGAAGGGGAGGAAAAGAATTACTTTAACAGGTAAATTCATACTTGAAATGGATGTAGAGGTGATTAATCTCTTATTTTAACACACATAGGTGTGTTCCCCTATGGCAATTAAGCCTGGGTATTGTAGAGCTTCCACTGACACCTTCTGTCAGTGCAAATTCATATTTTTAAAGTAATTGTGCAGGCTGAAGAGTTTTGGAGGTAAGAAACACATTCCTTGTTTGTACAATTGGCCCCTCTAGACCACTTTAATGTAGTTCCACGTGCCTGATCAGTGCACTTGTTCACTGCAATCATTCCACAAACAGAAGACAAGTCCCATGCATTTGGAAGAAACTTGCCATAAAATTTCACAATAGTACTTCATATGGGCACCACATACACTCATATTTCTGGAGACACGTTGACATGAGGTTGAAATGCAGTAAATATTCACTACAGATTGGAAAGGTGACTGCAGGACAAGCCCCCTCTGCGCTTGCCTTTATTTAATTATCTTGGTTAGTGGTAAAAAATTCAACTCCTGTAAATCTCTCCTATAACAAACAGCAACAGAAAATAGAGACATGATGCAGAAATGTAGAGTAATTCATACTGGTTAATTATGACCACAGTTAAATAGTTTTGCTATCCAACCAGAGAAAAAATTCAGCTTCACTTTCAATCATTTCCCCGCTCCAAAGAACAAACATTTTTTCACAAAGAGATAATATAAATGTAAAAGACATTTCTTGACCATTCAACAGCAGTATATGTAAAATAACATTGTTCAGGACATTGGAAATGCATTTGAAAGGGGCAGATCCTCAAGAAGCCTCTTCTTTGTAAAGGTTTTGTAGCCTGAGATGATAAAGAAAAAAATAAATAAAATAAAAAAAATAAAGTAAAAAGAAAGGCTTGAATTATCTATACTTACACAGAATTTATTTGTACTAAAGGGTAACCAAGAAAAACCCTTTACACTTTTGTGGGACATATATACATGTTTTGCCACAGCAATAATCTGGAATGTTTTTAATAAATTGTTGGAGAATGGCATTATAGTGTCCTAACTAAATGTAGCCAGTTAACTACATATGATTGCCTGTATTTATTACCAGGGTTTAGCTTATAGAGGAACAGATGGTTTCCATGTGCTCCCAATCAAATACTCTCAACTGCTTATTTGATCATCCACACTAGGTTTTGTGATTTAAATAATTGAGCTTTAGCATTCTGTACTTTTTAAATGTGACCTGCTGCTTGCAGCTCTTTTGACTTGTGGCAATTGCTGTTGGCTGATGGCCAGCAGCCTTTTCCTCAGACTCCAGTGCAGTTAATTCAGCAGTGAATTAAAAACAGACACTCTGTATTCCTTAGGATAACACAGTCTAAGTTCTGTTCTCCAAATAATCCCTACAGAGGCATACAAGCACAATTAATAATTCAACTATTAACCAAAAATGAAAGACTCGTTTAATCTCATTTAACACTGAACAGTCTTATGACACATAAATGAGTGGCTTTAACCCACTGTTTATTTAATTATTAAAAGAGCAAAGTCATTTAAAATACAAATGCATAATTTACGGAGAGACAAATAACATTTGAAATCTACCTTCTATTTCTCTTGTCCATTTGTTTCAGAGCCAAGACTTGTTTGTTAAATCATTCTATTATGCTCTGCATCTGAGGTCATTTGCTTGAAGAAAACCTATGTACATTAGTGAGTTTTTTAGCAACTATTCACTGCAAAGAAGCAACACAGTATTCTTTCGAGTTTGGTTTGCTACTGTCACTGGAGTTGGATGTTATAAGAAGATGATATAAGTTCTCTTGCATGGCAAGTGCAAGGAAATAAAAATAAGCACACTAGACTTATTGGTTAGTGTCTTGTCTGGTTACTGAATTATGGAAATGCATGTTTTTAATTACCAAAACACAGCTTGGCATATGCTTCCTTCTGGGGCAGTTCTCTTTCAAATAAAAGCTCAAAACATGAGGGTAATCATTAGTATAAAGCAGGGGTAACATAAACATTAGAGACCGTCTGAAAATAAAAAGTGAGAGGGCAACAAAGTGTCCATGAAAGAGCACAAGCACAAAAACATAATAACAGAAATTTTACTTCCTTATAAATATACATTGAAGGCTCTTCTAAAAATGAAAACACATATAACTTCACTAAAGCATGTTGCCTAACTGTGGAATCATCCATTTATTTTGGAATACTAAACTTAAAAATTGAGTTTGAGTTTTTTTTTTTTAGTTTTCTGACTTGATCTGTAAAGGTGAGGTCTAAAACTTCTGATGGCTAAGACAGGTCACTTAATTTCTTATCATAGAATGAAAACTAGTAGGTTGTTTCTCTTTGTGTGTGTGTATGCTGTAAAACAATTGATCAAAAAAAGTTCAAGTAAGGATAGTAAGGACCATTGATTTAGTTCTTTGCTCCCACCCTCCCAGAGCTACAATAGTTGAGAATTTATCTGTGAATGTCAGCAAAATATCTTCAGAGACAAGCCAGGAAAGTAAAAAAAAAAAAAAAATCAGAGTATTTAAGTGCTTCCGAACATAAAAATGGTGCCTGATGGGCACACTGGAAAATGGCAATGTGGCAGGGGAGGGAGAAAAGCAGACAGTGAGAATCACTGGGTCCAGACAAAAGATGGATGTGCTCTAACCTGGTGTGGTTCTTGGTTTTGACCATCAGGGAGCAGAAGGTTGCAGCACATAAAACAGCAGTTTCTGCACGGGGAGGAGGAATAATAGTAAAAAGGGCAGTACCACCAGTGCTGCCAAAAGCAACA
>NW_020961771.1:0-5894 GCF_003031625.1 Empidonax traillii | reverse complement strand
TGGGAAATCCAGTGGGGAAATGCTGGCTTAGTATGTTTTGCATGTTTTGAACTGAAGACTAGGTGGAGCCTCCATCCTTTATTAAGTAACTGGCAGCTTACATTATGCAAATCATAGATCTACCTCTATAATTTTGGTCATTTCTATTCAGCAGATAATATTTTTCATATAATATATTCAGCAAATAATATTTTTAGCCTTTTCTTTTTAAGCATAATTTTCCAGAAATAATAATATTTTTTTAAAGTATATTATAATATTCATAGGATTTCCTGTAAATATTGATTACTAAATTTAACCCTGCAGATACAGGAGGACATCACTCATACCTGTTTTCTGTCATATTAAATCATCTGCAGGAAATATGCCTAGTTATCTCCCCATTTAGTCTAGAGCCAAGCGTTTCAGTGATTTATCTAATAATCTCAGAAGTTAATATACTCAGTGTCTTCTAAACACATAGGTTTATTCCTTCCCATGCACTTCTGGAACAAGAATCAAACACTGAAAGTGTTTATTTTATGATCCTTTGCTTTTTTTTGGGGGGGGAGGGGTGGACTATTTTTCAGGTTTAGGCAACACAGATAGACCACAGGTAGTGAAATCACGACAAGAAACAGTAATTTGTTTATTTGTTTAATAAAAGTCAGACAATGACACGCATCACCTACAGATATGAATATATGTTCTTTAACAGCACACAGTGTCTCCATGTGTAATCACTGACTGTGTGCAGGTTTGATATTATTTTTTTTCCTGAGGTTGAATTCTTGATACTCTTTTTTTTTTTTAGTTAGTAATTTGGATTTGTAGTAGATATCCCTTTGCATACTATAGGTTTAACATAATGGAAGTATAGTCTGCGGTTGTCTGTCAAATGAAATAGTGATCACAAAAGAAAAAATGAGGCACCGTTATTGGAAGGCGAGACAATCCAGTGACTTACCTGGCTGGGAGGAATAGGATGCTGCTCTACAGGGAGAGATGGCCTGGGCTGCACTGGGATGCCATGGTGGTTTAACTCTACATGAATTCTGTCATAATTTAGTGTGAAAATGGAATTTATGTAACACTACACCCTCTTAGGTACCTCACAGCAGCTTAATGGGTACTCCTGTGCGTCTTACCCACAGAAGGTGGGGATGTTGGAGATAGATGGGTGTCTGATTGCAATAATTAAGGAATCATAAGCATTCCTCTTCAAAGTCAGTAGAGACTGTTTATTCTTAAGAAATCCATGCAGGATATTTCTTCTTTATGTCACAGCCATCTGGAGACCTATAAAAAGATTAAAAAGCAAGCATGGCAATCACATACTAATCTGCAGGTCATTAGCAGGAATTTATTAGGCAACTAGGAGGAAAAAGTCAGTGTTTGTATTTCATGTCTTCCAGTAGGCTTCTACAGTTTCTACAGTGACCTTGGAATAAATAAGTTTTATTCAATTATGTGAACTGGAAGAGAGCAGGCTGTGTTAACTGCTGCTTTTGACAATGCAGGTGATGTTTTGGGCAGAATTTTCAGAACTGTGCATTGCTTAAACTTTCCACATACTAGGTAACGTTGAAATCTTGGAAATGTGCTTTACAACTGCTGCATATATTTTTGTAATATTCGGAATAAGCAAATACTTAATGGACACTTGACAATTTTAAGGCCTTACTAAGTGTATGAGAGCTAGAAAATGTAATTGGTAATATGGCTAAACAACAGCTACATCATTCGTTCTTTTGATGTAATCAGTGAGTAATCAACAAAAAGTGTGTATTGCAGTTACTTCCCAAGTCAGAGTGTAAGTGAGATGGTTGTGAGAGCAGGGCTTGATGTTTTGAAGGTAAACATTCGAAAAACACCTATTTGTAATAATATACCTTGCATTTAACTGTAAATCCAGTGACACATGACATCTGGTGACATGCTTGTATTAACATGCACTTATCCATTTGTGTTAATATGGTTATATAAAGATATTCACATATACACCTGTATATGTACATATATGTCCATCTGTATATGTACATATACACCTATATAAGCATACACGCACACACATACACGAGGAGCACTTGAATTTCCATGCCTCTGACTGAAAGAATTTAATCCATAAGCTCATAAGCCTGTCCTGTGCAACACATGCTTGATCACCAGCACTACTGCCCCTAGCTATTGCCATAAAAACCACAACTTTCTGCCTATCTGCCAATTCAGAAAAGCTCATTAGAATTTTACATAATATCAAGGTGATCATGTGCCTCTCGATGTATCAGATGTCTGATTCAGTTGCCCCTGTTGTGCCTGAACAGCCTGAGAGGTAATGAAGAAGCTCAGTAACTCATAATGCAGCATTATAAGTATTCTAACCATTTGGTATGAGTCTCTGAATTTTCCACAAAGAACACTGGCACAATGAGCTCTCATGTCTCTCAGGTAAAAAGTACCGGTGGTAAAAAAACAGTCTATAGGAGGATAAACAATATGTGTTAAAAGAAATGCTCAATTTCAAGGGCTTAGAATCCATAAGGAGAAATAAATTAGTAATATTTCTTCAGTATTTGAGACTTCGCAGACTGGCAGATTAGCAATGTCTATGTGCTGCTTCTTGGTGGCAGTATTAATTTTGGGTACTGTCTGACAAAGGAGATTGCTTCTCTGTTTTCATGCTTTTGTAATTATGATAAAAAATCAGGCTGGTTAGTTGATATTTTACAGCATAACTATGTATGTCTGCATATATATTTTATCTCAAACACATACACACACATGTTCCTAGACTGACATATGTACATATGGTTCCCCTGCACACACACAAGCACACATTTCCTTTATCATACAAGCAAGCTCTGCAGCCAACACAGAGCAACAACAACTTTAGTTTGACTCCATGCATTTAAAAAATTCCTCCTAAAAAATAGCAACCTAGGCAAACACAGGTTAATTTACAAAAAAAAATGCATTTAAATGCAGTATAGCATATTGACTGTGATTGTGAGGGAACATAGTGCATAATATGCTGTGTTTTATTTTGCACCTTAGAAGAGGAGCAGCAGCATGATTTTTAACTTGTTTTCCTTTAGGAGTTCTGAGCAATTCATAGTGTGTGTGTACTGAATTTTTCGATGTGTGTCTTATACTGACCACAGCACACTGGAGCTGTTGAAGTGCATCTTTTAATTTCTACAGAAAATATGGTAGATCTCAGTTAGAATGTTCATTACTCATATATACTCGGGAGGCCTTTAATGTTCTATGCAAATTATATTGTTAAATAATTCAAAGTGTACTGTTCTTTTTGGAGAGAGGGTGAGGGGGAACTGAGAGACTTAAATCCTAAAACTGCACATAACACATTCTTACAGTTTAGACTTGCCTTCATTGGTTCCACGAGTAACACCAGCATGCATTTCCTCACTCTAGGTACAAGGTTAATAAAAATAAACGATAAATCAGCGTTTTTATTAACCCAGATGATGCATGGCCTTAAACAAATGTTGCTGCAATGTTCACCTGTGTTGCATTCTAACACAGACACAGAGACACACAGAAGCTGGGAGGGAGGCGGGGAGGGAAGAAGGGTGGAGAGGTGGAATAGATGCCACGGAATACACTGAATACACTGAACCTGATGATCTCAGCTTCCCCCACGGGCAGGCAGGGGAAAATGCCTTGGACCGTCCTGCTATGAATATCTGCGAATCACGATAGGCGCGAAGCACGACAGAGACGTGGAGTCAAAAAATACCCAAAACACAAAAGCACCAACCAAACAAACCAAAACCCACTGACCAACCAACCAAACCAACCGAAAACCAAACCAAAACAACAGGAGAAAACCACACAAAACCCCCAAACAAACAAATATAAAAAAAAACCCCAGAAACCCAAACAAGCCAAAAAAACCCCAAAAACCAAAAAACCAAAAAACAAACAAAAAAAACCCCACCAAAACCAAAAAGCCCTGCAGACACTCTACGACAGAGTAAATTGTCAATGTAATTACACATCGACTCACTGCGTAGCACAGCCCTGCTCCCGGCCTCCGAGTACCAGGCCCTGCTCCCGCCGCGGCATCGCTGCGCACCGGCGGGGGCTGCCCGAAGAGGAGTGCGGGCTCCCTGGTGCTCCCCGGCTCTTCCCGGGGCCGAACAGGCTGCTTCCCGCCCCGGGGGAGAGTGTCCTGTCTCCTGGCCTCTGGATGTTGGAGCGGTCTGCGCTGCCGAGGAAGAGGAAGGTGACAGCGGCGGGCGGATCCCTCGCGACAGGACGGCGGAGGCGGCGATGCCGGAGGCGAGACCGGGCTCGGTCCCGACGCCAGCGGCTGGTCGCTCATGCATATCAATGGCCGTGCGTACTTGAGGTTTCTCATGACATCATCATTACCTTGGTCTCCCGCGGTCCAGGACCTTTGACCTTGCCTGGTTGGCCCGCATTTTGGCACTGAAAGCCCTCCAGTGATGGCCCTTTCCTCCTCCTTTCAGATTGGGGACAGCAGCAGCCGGCAAGACCACGTCTTCTTCTCTCCGGGTCTGGGAGCCCCGAGAAAGCGAGGATCTTCCCTTTCTAAAACACACACTGCACGCAGATATTTGCAATCAAGCTGCCACCATTTGGCAAAGAGAACTATGCCGTGCATAATCTAAAGGGATCAAGAGACACATCCTCGAACCATCTTGCCACTTTCTTCTAAATGGAATTTTTGTTTCTTCTTCCTCCTTACACCGCGATGGAAATTGCCGATGGCTTTACATCTTCATAGAGGTTAAAGAGTCTTTCGTGAGAACGAGGCGATTTACAATGCAAATAGAGGCCTGTAAAAGGATGGATGCTCCTCTCTCTTAACGCAGCTTGACGCATCTTGATAGCTGGTTTTATTTTCTGATTTTAACAGACGAATTGTTGGCTCTCCCTGCTGGAAATTACTGGCTGAAAAAAAAAGTTCGGAATAAACTTTGAAGGCAACAGATCTCTCCTGGATGTTATTAGCTGCACATACAGACAGAGACACTTTCATAAAAGGATGAACAATTTAAAAGTAACACTAGTCCTCTTGGAGGAAACAACATGCCTTTTTACTCAAAAAAATCTGGATTCTAGCAAGGACAAAAAAAAAAAAAAAAAAAAAAAAAAAAAAAAAAAAAAAAAAAAAAAAAAAAAAAAAAAAAAAAAAAAAAAAAAAAAGCTTTGAGGGGAAGTGAGTTGTTATCTTTGGTTATCTAGCTGTATGAGTGTTTTGGTCTTCATAAAGCTAGATAACCGAAAGTAAAAACTCCTTCAAGATCATCGTACAGCATGTGAAAATGAAAGACTGCTGCAAGAGACAGTAAAACTCGAGAAGGGTCAGTAATGCTTATTGAAACTAATATTTTTACAGCTGAAGATGGGAGTGGAGGAAATTAAATGGCATACTTATTCCAAAATATGAAGTTGTCAGATGGCACATAATGGATAGCCACCCGCTGCGCAGAGGACATGGTACTGATGGTAAACAATGCATGCCCAACCATTGCTGTTGAATAAATAAATAAAGAGAAACCCAGATCAGCCAGCCTTAAACTGGGCAAAGAGCATATACATGATTTATTTTTCTATTGGAAAGCTAATTATAGGTTTCATTTTGCGAAGTGATTCATTGCAATGAAATAGCCTTAGAAACAAAGGTGGTAGTTGGCGATGGTGAAGACGGTGGTGCTAATGATACAGAGTGGACTACTGAACTGAGGAAAAAAAAACCCAAACCAACAAAAAAGCAATAAACCAACCTAAAACCTGTCTGTGTGCATCTGAGACAAGGCATCGAGGTTAATTTCAAATCCTGTGAAAGTAGGCTTTCAGAAAAAGTTTACACTGAAGTGTAGGGAAGCTTAATAATTTATATCTACCGAGAACACGGCGGAGCT
>NW_020961770.1:3228-5899 GCF_003031625.1 Empidonax traillii | reverse complement strand
CAGCAACTTATTCTGAATCATGAATCAAATGGACAAAGCCCCTTGTCCTCATGCCAGGCAAGCACACCAGATGCAGTACCCACTAGATGTCAAGAGGTTTATTTTTCATCTCTTCAGTGCTGCTCGGAACCACGTAAATCTCTGCTACCTGATACTCAAAGTATTTCCAGAAGTACTCTAAACAGATGATACACAGGAAGGGCAGTGTGCAGCTGCTAGAGTCAGAATGCTCTGCAGAGACTGGGCTTCAGAAATCTGAGTATCACCACATCACTCTGCAAAAGCAAGTAACAAGTTTCAGCCACTCACCTAGAAATGCCAGTTGGTCCTTTGCTGAGCTCATACACACCAGGCTTGCTTAGGATGTAGAAGGGAAAAGAGACATCAGAAAGATAAACAACAAGAAACTATCTCAGACTGAGCAGCACAGACTACATTTGCTGCAGGCCTCGAGTAGGGAAATTTTTCTTTAAAAAAGAAAAGAAAATTTAAAAAGGGAAGCAATAATGTCCCAGAGATAGAGGTCAGAGTAAGGCAGCAAGGAGTGCTGCAGAAGCAAATGAGTGTGTGTGCACTTCCTGTCTTTCCTTTCACCAAAGGCTCAATACAAGTTTTAGGGCTCTAGAGATAAATAAAACAGGGATGTTAGAGGGAACCTAAAGGAGACAACCACACAAGACTGCACTCGGATCACTACATATGCATTTATAGGCATACTGAGTAAGAAAATTCTACCAAGATAGCCAAACTGAAGAATATTTAATTTTCATTATCTCTAACTTCACCATACACCACCACACTCGGTCACACTTCATGCCAAACTTATTCTGAGAAGATGTCCAATAATTATTATTCCTGGCTTACACAGCTACACCAAAGCTATAAAAGCCAGTTAACAGACTTGGACTCTCCTGATAATATGCTCAGCCCAGGATAAAGGGTTGAAAGTCCACATTTTCTACTGAAATTTCTTCCAAAGGCATGGCAGTTGTGTGTGAAAAAGGAACTCTTTTTCCAGCAGATTCCCACCAACCATAATGACAGAAAAACTGCAGGAGGGACAGTTAAGTCAGCAGTGTACTCACTCTATCACACCTGCCTCAGGAACTCTGCGCTCCACCTGAAAGGTAACAAGGGAGTGCACATTGAATATTAAATATTTAAGTACCTGGCACACTCTAGTCAAATGGAACTAAAGGTCTGCTCTAGTGACTCTGCATAGCCACACACTGATATGCCAGTGGGAAAACATAACTCTGGACAATCCATGAGCAGTAACAACCCACCTGCTCCCTCCACGCCACAAAAACTCTCAAATGCAGCTACCATTGCAGGCTGTTTTTTACCAATCAACTGCCCCCTAAAGGACATTGATTTCTAACTTATTTGGATTTATTATAATACTTGCTATTTGTCAACTGCAACCAAGAAAATTCTTAACCTTGCATTTACTAAAATATCCTTACATAAGTAAAAATCTAGGTTAACTTTAGGATGGATGAACAAACCCCAGGCCTCAGTCAGTGAGCAAAACACAAGAAAAGCCAAACATAGCCAGAGCTGATGCTGTAAAATTGTCTGCACAGCTGAGATAGCTGGTTTTTGTTAAAACAAAAGACAGAGTAGTTTAATCCAGCCTTGGCTACCATTTTGGTTATCTCAGGGATTTCTGCTTCTCTGCTCTGAGCTCAGAGTGCTGAAATGCAAGGAGGTACTGCACTGCACCAGCAAGAGGATTAAAATATACTACTATATAGATACCAGGGCTCTGCCCCAGAGAAAGGAGAACTTTCCCAGACCATCTTAAATTCTTCCAAGCATTTGAAATAAGTCTAGCTTAGAAAAAAGTGCCCATGATTTATTTTTTTTTTCCCAAGAAGGAAACTGCCTTCTTTCTGCAAAGAGCACAATAATCTTCATCTGCTGACGGGACATTAGGTGTATGAAACAAATTCTATACTCTTTGCCTGCAACAAGACAGATATCCCAGCTGAGGAAAACAAAAAGAGCTCAATGCTTATTAGGACATTGCATCGTTCTGAATATTCAGGAGAACATATTCTTTCAGCTCTGTGAAAAAAAACCAGTAGTTATGACCAGGTTAAATAGAAGAACAGCAATTTTTCTGTTTGCCATTATATGCAAGATAGTTGTAAATTCTGTTTCGTAAAAGCCCATAGTCCAGCTCAGCTGTTTTTAATTGTTTTTAAACAACAGACCATATTCTAAAGTACTTTTTATCCTTTTTATCCTTTTTATCATTTGAAGTTTAATCATGGATGAGATTCTGCTAGTTACCATGTAATTTTTACCTCTGATGGCTTTTCAAAGACAAATTGCTTTTGAGTGTGAGGCTGATCTTTCCTCATCCATGCTGGTCTGGCACCTGCAGGGGCAAGGCTGCTCACCACAGGTGCCTTAGGTGCTAAAGCAAAGAGAGAAAAAAAAGAAGGATCACTCTTAAGACTACTTAAGACTTAAAACTGCACAGGAACTGAAATTTTTTAAAACATATTCATTATATCCATAGACAAACAAAAATGAAAGCATCATTTTATCAGAAAGGATGGCATCCAGAACCTTTCAATTCTATAACAAACACCTATGACATGCCAGAAGAAATTGTCCCATGAAGCTAAACTACTTTGTGTCTTTTTTTTTTTTTTTTAAA
>NW_020961770.1:0-2612 GCF_003031625.1 Empidonax traillii | reverse complement strand
TTTTTTTTTTTTTTTAAAGAAAAAAAGAGAAAAACACTTTTATTAAAACAGGGTTTTAAAATTAGGAATTATGGAAGAGGAACTCGGGCATATGACTTCATGTGTTTTCTTTATACATGCAAACAGGCTTTAAAAGAGGCCTGACACAAAGTCTTAATTCTATATAATTCAAAAGATGGGAAAATTTCTATTTTTTAAATCCCCTTAGGAATAGATAGAATAAAATGCACCTGTGACAGAAAACTTACAGGCCAAATGCACAAATTGTAATAGCTGGCTACAATTTTTCATTATTTAAAAAAAAAAAAAAATCAGCTTGCCTAGGATGCTCAGTCTGCAAAGATATGGGAGCTTTATGGGAAATTGAATCAGGTGAGCAGAACACAGTGTTTTAAGCACTTTCACAAAAACACACCAGTTCCTCTTACAAGACTGGGAACATACAAAGTGGTCTCCTGCCTCTGCTTGCTTTGGTTTCAATGTTTGTTAAAAACAACTATGATGTTAACTCAAGTCCTTTCAAGTAGCTCTTTATCTTGCAACATTTTCACCGTGAAAAGGTAAACGAAGGCACATACTGTGTTTTACGAATCAAAAGTGACTACTGATTCTCACACAAGTCAGCTCTACCAAGTCCTGTTCGCCTCATTCATCTCACCGGGAGATGAGCACAGTACGCTCGCCTCGGTGTGCACACTGGCAACACATCCGTACCCTGCGTTCTGCACCCAAAAGGGCCTCACGTATTAATTTTACTCAAAAACTGGGCTCGGACACCTGCAGTTCAGTTACCGAGGGGTGCGGGGGAAGCGGGGCCACCCCTGAGAGCGGCGCATCCGGAGGCCGGGCTCGCGGCCCGGCGCTCGCTGCCGCGCCCAGGCCGGCAGTGTTCTCCCCGCCGTCTGTAGGGAAGGGGAAAGGCAGACCCTGCGCTTCCCACAGGGCCGGGCCCGCCCCGGGCGCCGCACAGCGCTGGCGAGGCGGCTGTCGGGGCTCCTTACCTGCGGGCCGCCCCGCCGGGCCGCCGGCCCAGCCGCCCTGCACTCGGGCCCGCAGCCGCCGCTCCGCCATCCTGGCGCTGCCTCAGCCCGGCCCGGCCCGGCCCGGCCCGGCCCAGCGCTCCGCTCCACCGTCGGAGGGCCCCAGAGGCCCGGCTGAACCTGCGGCCGGCCAGCCCCGCTGCCAGCCCTGTGCTCCGCCCTCCGCCCGCGACACGCACGGGAAGAGTTGGAGTTAAAGGCTCCCTGTCCCCGGGACCGCAGGAGCAGGCACCCAACTCGCCTCCCACCCTGCTCCGGCTCTTGCGTTGCACCGGTGACAAAAACTACCCTGGAAGCAGAGGTGCAAGGGGACGAGGCTGATACCAACAGAAACGCCCTCCTGTTTTCTGTCAGGTGCCAAGGATATTCCCAAGCACACAGGCAGCTATTAAGTACACACTACCTCAATCACTAAGGTGAACAGGCGTTCAAAATCGAAGTCAGTGCAATTTAGGTTAAGTTTTTACCTGAATTTTACTTAAAGTTAGCAATTCTCTGCTGCAGCTTAGAAAATAAAAGACCTGAGCAGAAGCACGAGAATAGGAATTCAAACTGCAGCATGCTCAACATAACAATACATGGTGACTAAAGGCTCCGAGAACCCCCTTTACGGGGACACCCCTCCATCTGTGCCAGTTGGATGAGCATACTATTCCCTGACATACCTTTCCAAGCACCTTCAATAGTTAGCAAATTGTTATTTGGAGATAATTATTTCTTATTAATAGCTTAATTAACAGTTCTAACAAAATTTATTTTGTGTTCCAGTGATTTTAAAATACCAGCACTGTTAAATCATAGAATATCCCGAGTTGGAAGGGACCCACAAGGATCATCTTAAGTCCAGCTCCTGGCGCTGCACAGGATAGCCCCAAAAATCACACCATGTGTTTGAGAGTGTTGTCCAAACACTTTCTTGAACTCTGGCAGGCTTGGTGCCGTGATGATTTCCATGGCAAGACTGTTCCAGTGCCTAACCACCCTCTGGTGACAACCTTGTTCCTAATATCCAACCTAAACCTCCCCTGACTCAGCTTCAGGCCACTCCCTCGGGTCCTGTCACTGGTCACCAGCGAAAAGAGACTGGTACCTACCCTTCTGCTTCCCCTTACAAGGATGCTGAAGACCACAAGGAAGACCACAGTCTTCTCTTCCCCAGGCTGAACAGACCAAGTTCTTGTATGGCTTCCCCTCAAGGCCCTTCACCATTTTCACTGCCTCCTTTGGACACTCTCCAACAGCTTTATATCTTACAAGGTGGCACCCAAAACTGTACACAGGACTCGAGGTGAGGCCACACTAGTGCAGAGTAGAGCGGGACAATCACCTCCCTTGACTGGCCAGTGATGCTGTGCCAGATGCAGCCCAGACAAGGAGTAGGTAACAGCCAGGAAAACAGACTAACAAAAGCTTTGGTTTTGGCATGTAAAAGTACAGTAATTTTCACTGTGTTATTATACATGATAAAGGACAATCAGGCATGTGAATGTACAGGCAAACATTTTAAAGAAAAAGAAAAACACATTAAAGAGTTGGAGTAATTTCCATTTTATTTGTTTTACAAAGTCAGAA